>NC_085007.1:20181047-20253533 GCF_963854185.1 Sardina pilchardus | reverse complement strand
CCCGCAAAAGAGGAGGTGAAAGAAGCCGAGGCCAAAGCCGAGCCAAAAGAGGAGAAGAAAGCTGACGTGAAGGAAGAGAGCAAACCGAAGGCGGAGGAGAAGAAAAGCGAAAAGAAGGCAGAGAGCGAGACAGTGAAAGATGAAGGCGAGAAAGCCAAACCCGCCCCAAAGGAGACGGCCAAACCGGAGGAAGAGAAGAAAAAAGATGAAGCAGTGAAGAAAGAGAAGAAAGACGAGAAGGAGAAGAAAGACGACAAAGACAAGAAGGAGGAGCCTGACAAGGCCAAGGCCAAAAAGTAAAGCACACGATGCCAACAACGTTAACCCCTTCTACACGTAAACCATATCCGTACACCTGACAAACGAGTTAAGACATGACAAATAAACCTCTGCAATGTGCTTGCAATTCTGGTGCTTCAACACAATAGCCCTGTTTTTCAGTCAAGTGCTGTATCAAGGCTACAAAGTACAATAGTTCATTCGTATACTGTAAAGTTTTGGCCACACACTAGGCCTCTGACTATGACTAATTATTGTGAACGAGCTCTACAGGAACAGAACCTGTCTTCAGAATGTTGAGCACTATCACTGCTAATGCAATAAAATCACCCTGAACAAAAACGCTTGTCCTGTGTCTTGATTTCTTTGTTTGTAATTATAGTTGACAATATGAGCCAAGTAGCACAGCTCATTTTGGGATGTAAACATTATACAGTTAATCAGACTTAACGATCATGTTTGTGCATTAAATTGTATGATGAGCAATTCAATGGCTAACATTTTATTCTGATAATAATCTAGGAACCAGCCGGACACTAGACAGGCTAAACAGGTTAACATAGGTTAAACAGTTTGTGGTTGAACATATAGTTACTAATCTAATCTAATGTAATTTAATAGATTGAATGCATAATACATTTTGATCTTTCAATAAAACAACTGATATAAGTAGGCCTGCATACATATCAATAGCTGTCAATTATTTGGTATTCTACCTCTGTTTCCTTTATAGTATTAAGTAGGTTATTTGGGTATCTCATGTTCTTGTTTAACACAACTTTAAAACAAATACTCTAACAAGTAGGGCAGATAATGCAGCATCCTGCTGTAAGCCTTTTGTTCTGGGCTAGATCAATCTGTTCTGTCCTGGGAGAATTTGATGAATAGTTTCACTGAAAATGGGCCAGACCAGCAAAGCTGTGGAAACATTCTTGGTGAGTCCACCTTCATCTGCATCCTTCTGCCCAAAAACGTTCTTAAAGATGGGTATAGGTACATCATTTGTAAGTTGCTTTGGATACAAGTTGAATGAATAAATGTCAATGTAAAAAGTAATATCTTCAAAAGCAAGTATTTGTGTAATTAGGTAAATCCCTTTTTTTCACAACTGAACATTTGTTGTTCATCAAATCCATTGCTTAATTTGTTCATCTTGTGCTTGTCAGTCTGATGTCCCTGTATGGTCAAACACCCTCACCTTGGCCACCCACAAACATCTGATGACTGTCAGACAGAGTTGTGCCCAGTTAGCATCTGTCCACTGTGTGAGACTGCGGTGTTGGTGGGGCTGAGTCATCTCTTTGGCATGCTTGTGGCAGCCAGGACACTTGTTAGGAGAGTATGGTCTTGCAGAAAGAATGACCTCCAGGGTGTGTTGTCCATCCAGTCCTCGAGAGCATAAGTCTCTAGTCGTTTTGAGAAAATGGTATCTGTTGTGCTCTGACCCTCCTACAAAGGGCTTTCCATAAGTATTTGAGGGCACAATTTCAGTCTATTTATCTGGTTTATATCAACAATCTCTATCCTGATGTTAGAGGCAGGCAGGCAGATTATTTTTGGGAAAAGCACCTTGCTCTCCCTCTCTTTCTCTCTCTCTCTCTTTGAGTGTGTGTGTGTGTGTGTGTGTGTGTGTGTGTGTGTGTGTGTGTGTGTGTGTGTGTGTGTGTGTGTACACTGCCCCTACACACACATGTCACAATGCACCCACTCAAAACCACACACCTTTGTACTGTTGTGAAATGTAGTCATCGCCTCAGGACTCTCAGGGGTGATGGGGTTGGCACAGTGTGAAGCTGTGGTCACAGAGCAGAGACTGAAATCTGCAGACCGCCAGTCCTCAGCTTTCCGAACACCCTGCACTGGCACCAGTTAAACTCAGTAGAGCCGTCAGCATTAATATTATTGTGTATTATGTGTTTCTACCACAGAAGAATATGAACCCGTCAGCTAGAATTCAAGAAAACAATACAACTGCAGTCACTGCAGAAGAAGAGGAATAGGATCCTTGTTTATTAGAGATATCCTGTTTATTGTGCTTGACTGTTGCTGCTGAGAGAAGACAGCTGCCTTTGTTTTATTTGGAAAACATCAATTCTGTGTTGACATGTGGTGTTTTTCACGTAAAAAAAACCTCAATCTGCTAAGACCCACTCATACGGTCTGGAATTAAAATCACATTCTGACCACAAAACGCCCTGACGTGATCCAAAGCCCCAAACTGTGGGTGGAAGCATAAATCTCATTTCTCATCCTTGACACAGTGACGTGAGCCTGGCTCTTTAAGAGGGCTGAGAACAGACCCCTGTGTCCTGACGCTGCTCTACTTCTCTATTTGGGATTCAGGACATACCCTGCACTGTAGTGACAGGCACCCTGACGGGCAAATTTTGCTGTGTAATATTTGATCCGGGAGGAAACACCAGCGCTCGCTTAACACCTGCCTTTTCAGTTTCATGTTACTCTATGATATGGAATCCGATGACGCTGTATTTTAATCACGTAATGTGTCAAACATAAGCAACACATAGTGAATAGAAAAAGCAATACTAGCCTATCATGTATAAAGTGCCACAGTTATACATTTTCTATATAGCCCGGACTGAACAACTGAAGTGGCACTCTGAGGTAATTCCTCGATGCAAATATTATAGCTCACCGCAAAGTTATTTCTGTTCCTAGAGGATGCTGAATACAGTAGGCTACTGCGCAAATGAACTCGGATGCTTACCAACACTGGGGCAAACGATGACGTTCAGAGAGTCTGCACTGCAGAGATGCTCACCCGGTCAGGTGCTCGACAGCTCCGTGCAAGGCTACAGTAATGACCGAATGCGTAAAACCTGTGATTCGCTCGCACTGATATAAAGTCGAAGTTGTAAATACGTTAGCACATTGTCAGCCATTCCTGCGTCTCGATATACACTCGTAATATAAAGCTACAGTAGGCCTATGCTATGTGGGTGGTTGGTTCTCAGACTACGTGATTATGCGTTTATATTTTCCTCTTGAGCAAAATATGCAAGTAATTTCATGCACATTGCTATTAAGAATGTAGCCTATGACTTGATTTCTCCCGACATTACATTCACATTACTTTAACGTTATTCTATTTTTGTCATATGATAAGGTGGATGAACAGCGCTAGCTCAGTGCTTTTGAACATAAAAGATGTCCACATGTTCCATCTCTGCATCTAAGCAGGACTGTGGTTTTCCGGGATCCGTGTGGGTCATTTGAGGACAATCGAGGGTGCTTCCTGCTGGATCGGGGAATCGGGTTCATCTGAGGACGTTTACTCTCCCTGAGCCAATCAATACAAAAGCACTGTAAGCACATCTATAACGGTCATTTTGTAAAAATAGAAAGTGAACATAGGTCCATCTCTCCTAATGCTTTCAAGCGACCTTGACTAGAAATAGACGCCTTTGCCATTTTTAGCAGTTTTGCAAACAGGGCTACAAATCATGACCCATTCACATCATGTTGGTGAACTAGTCAACATCTCAAGCAATTATTCTCATATCATTAATAACCATATAATGAATCAATTTAAAATTCTAAACGATCTGCTCACCTCATTGTAACATCCTTGTCACAGTTTCTGATACCTGACTAACTTATTTTGTACCATTATGTAAGTTAAAATGTATTTACTTAACTTAAAGACATTTATTGTTTGATCTTGCAAGCCTACATTTCAGTGCTAATGTTAAAAGTTCATTTTTTTTATTAATATTATTTCCAAATGGCATTGATACCTCATTTATATTTGTCTTTTTTGTGATATCATGTGTATGTGCAATGAGACAGTGTTCGAAGAACAAGAGAGAGACGGTAAGCCTTTTAATATGACATTTATTGAGCAAATGCTGCTGAGAAATTCATCATGATGACTAAAGACATGGGATTGCAAACAGTAGCACCTCATTTTATATTCAGTATTTAAATTCAAGTCCTTTCTAGGCATACAAGAATGTATGTGTGCGCATTTTTATTATTTTCAATTGCACTGGTTAGGTAAACATAATAGACAACAGTAAAAAGCATGTTTAAGGCTAGGAGTTTCTTAGTTGCTTTAGGTACTGTATATGTATGGTCATGGGTTTGTCTTTCCAATGTCATTCTCTTCTGTAAATGTGTTGTGTTGTCTTCATTTTTGGCTCAGTTGTTATCCTCCCGTGAATTGTAAGGCTACTTCAGTTTTACCCCTACGGTCCCTGTTCACTTAAACCAAATAAATATCTTTTGACTTCAAGTACTTTTTGTCACTCTCGTTCTCCCATCCATACTCTCTGTACGCATAACATGTATTCCTTATGCCATACGTACATGCACACACTCACATACACACACACACACACACACACACTCTCTCTCTCACACACATTCACACTCTCACACACTGACTGTAAATCTACCCCAAGCAGTGGGAGAGTATTGCTCCTTTCCTGTACTAGCATGCAGACACCAAATACCCCGTTACCCCGCCCATGTTCTGCAGAGAGAGAAAGAAGGAAAATAAAGAAACAAAGACAGAGAGATTACCCCTGCTCACCCCTCTCCATCTGCAGCAAAGCCCATTGAAAGCTCTCTCTCAACATGCATGTTTTTGAGGTTTTTTAGCTTAGGACGCATCTTATGACTTCTCTCTAATGCTGCTTTGTCTTGATTTAATCTGTTTTGAGTGATTAGCATGAATACATCTTTCTAATTTGTTATGGTTTCTTTGTTATGTTAGTTTTTGTTGATTGTTTGTTGTATTTTTCTTGATTGCTTCATCTTCACATTCCCCTTCGCTTCCTGTCTTGACATGTTTTGAGGGTGTTCATTCGGCCTCGGTGACCTGCTTGACAGCCTGGGAGGAGTGCTTCTCCACCTTCTTGGTGGAGACCATCTTCTCCTGGACCACCTCCTCCACTTCCTTGACGGTCTCCGTGACAGTCACGGACTTTGTGACGTGCTTGGCTCCGTCCTCTCCGGTGGTGATTGTCTCCACGGTTTGAGTGATGATCACCTTCTGGCTGGGGTCATCTTTGGATAGGCTCTCCTCCTCGACGCCGTTGGAGATCACCTCCTTCTCTGCGGGCTCCTTCTCCTCCTCTTTCTTGCCCTTGTCGGCTTCTTTCTTTTCCTCCTTCTTCTCTACCGGCTCGGGCTCGCTCTTCTTCTCTACTTTCTCGGGGGCAGCTTTGGGGGTCTCGGCTTTGGGGGCCTCCTCTTTTGGGGGCTCTGCTTTCTTCTCCTCCTTCTTGGGTGGTTCTGCAGCTTTGGGCTCCTCTTTCTTGGGGCTCTCAGGCTTGGAGGCCTTTGGAGCTGGTGCCTTGCTCGGCTCACTCTTCACAGCTTCAGGTTTTGGGGACTCGCTCTTTGGGGACTCAGCCTTTGGAGATTCACTCTTTGGTGACCCTGGTTTTGGGGACTCAGGTTTTGGGGATTCAGCTCTTGGAGATTCACTCTTTGGGGACTGGACCTTTGGGGATTCAGCTCTTGGAGATTCACTCTTTGGGGACTGGACTTTTGGGGATTCAGCTTTGGGAGATTCACTCTTTGGGGCCTCGGGTGTGGCAGTCTTAGCGGTCTCTGTCTTTGGGGCTTCAGCCTTGGTTGCAGGTGCTTCAGATTTCTCCTCCTTCTTCTTCTCCTCTTTGGCAGCCTCCTTCTCTGGCTCTGCTTTGGTCTCCTTCTCGTCGCCACTTCCTGCATCAGATTTTGCTTTGTCGTCACCAGCCGCCTCTTCCTCCTCTTCTTCCTCTTCAGCTTTTTCCTCTTCTTTGTCACTTTCCGCCTTCTCTTTCTCTGGAGAGGCCTTTGACTCTGGGGCCTTGGTGCTCAGCACAGTCTCTTCCACTTCCCCGTCCTCCTCCTGAGCCTCATCCTCTCCTCCCTCTCCCTTATCATCTGTCTCTCCTTCCTCCTCTCCTCCCTCTGCCTCTCCTTCTCCCTCTCCTTCCTCGCCTTCTTTCTCTCCCTCTTCACCACCCTCTCCTTCTTCCTCTTCATCTCCACCCTCTTTTTCTCCTCCTTCCTCTTCCTCTTCCTCACCAGGAGCGCTAGCGCTGAGTTTAGCATCACTGGCGGCTACAACTTCCTCCTCCTCTGCCTCAGCCTCTTCCTCTTTCTCATCTCCCTCCTCTTTCTCTCCCTCCTCTTCACCTGCTTCCTCACCTTCCTCACCCTCTCCTTCACCTTCATCCTCCTCTCCGCCTTGGTCTCCTCCAAGAGCAGCAGACAGCTCATTGGCTATCTCGGCCAAAGCCTCATCCATTTCAGCCTTTTCATCCTCAACACGGGTCTCCTCAATGATCTCCTCCACAAACTTGTGCTGCACCTTCAGCTTGGGGGGTTCACTCTTGACCTTGGAGATCTTGGTGGTGACAGACTGACGGTAAGGGTAGGTGCTAAAGTGTGTCTCCTCCCCTTCTAGAAGTTTCCTGAATGATTAATAACAGAAATATTTGTTTATATTTCATACCTGTTGTCACTTATATATTAATTATTTGCCTGAAACTACATACATGCATGTAAAGAATAATTGATGTTAATGAATAATTCATAATTAAAATGCGGCTTTACCTGTAAGCAGCAATTTCTATATCAAGAGCCATCTTGACATTGAGTAGATCTTGGTACTCGCGCAGGTGGCGAGCCATTTCCCATTTCGTGCTCTTCAATTCATTGTCCAGTTGATTGATTGTTTCCTGTGTGATAAGATGAGAGTTATGAACTACAACACTGAAAGAAATAATAAGAATCAGAATTGACAGATGTAGCTCTTATTGTTTAAAACCTCTCGCAGAGATGACAGATACCTGTGTGTCATATTATGATTCATTCACACATTCTGCATATGCATCAGGGCGTGGTTCTTACTCACATCGGACTCAAACAAATGCGTCACTCGTTAATCCAACAGAACCACTATGGCACTGCAATACTGTAAGGGAACGTGTTTCTAAGTGTTATGACGGTTTGTTTTAAATTAATAATAATAGAAAAAAATACAAAAGCTTTACAATTAATGTTATTTTGTATGGTCTGTGATTGTAGATGAGGATGTATTCATGTTTAAATTTCAACTGTCTTTCATCATCATACTAGATTTTTCCCCCTTACTTTTTTTTTTGTTGAAAATACTAATTTGACGCATTAAAGCAATTTGAGGGTTACTGGGTTCGTATTTTGTTTCAAGGACACCCAGTGGCGTGTCTGGTATTCCTCCTTGATGTCTGGTGGGGTGATGTGAGGACGCAGCCAATCCATACACTGAGCTGCAGTTCTGACTCAGCAAGGAACAAAACAGGGGGGTGATTGTGTCTGCCTCGTATCGCCTCTAACCCCCCTCCACTCGACTTAGGCGAGTCCTTCAGTTGTTAGCTCACTGGTATTACTCGTCGCGGTGTGAAATGACTGCATCCCACATAGTCTGCTCTATTGTGCAGTAGTTGTTCAACAGATATATAATGCCCTCAAGCGAAACCCCTCTGATCACCTGCATGTTCTAACTCCTTTAGACTTTTACTATCAAGCAAGTGCATGTTGATGGAATCCCCCTAAAACGTCATAAAATCAGCCTATAATGGACACGGACATATAGGCCTACTGCCAATGCAAAAAATTAAAGAAACATTGGTATTCTTTTCACAGCATCCTTTCACCTACGCCATTGTTATCCTTCAACGAGGTTAGTCTGCGATTCTAACGCAAGTGGATAAAGCTAATTTAAAGCACTGAAGACGTGACGCACTTTTGTGTGGCTGTCATCCCAACCTACATCCACACTTTTAGCAAGACTTTGAGTAGGCTACACATCACACACATATAGAATGCAAATCACATACATACAGAATATTAAAACTAAGAACTGTTAAAGTTATTCCACTTTGTATAGTTCACCCACCTGAAGGCTGTTCATATCACTGTTGTGTCGGTCCTCGATGTCAGTGAGTTGCCTCTCTAGCGAGTCCTTAGTGCCTCGAACCGACTCGAGTTCGATGGTCTTGGACTGGAGCTGACGGCGATAGTCTGCGATCTCATCCCGGGCGGATTTGATTGCATCTTTGTTCTGTTCCGCCGCATCATTCAGCTTGGAAAACTTGCACATAAACCAGTCCTCTACTTGCTGTAGATTTTGGGAAGAGTGCCCTTCCAGCTGTGAGCGGATCTCCCGGAGTGCCTCGGTGAGGTCGGTCTTCTGGTAGTCCCTCTTCTCCATACTGATTTGCGACTCTTGAACTTGGGCGAGCAGCTCATTAACCTCTTCTTCATGGTTGTTGCGAATGAAAGCAATTTCATCCTGCAGTGACTGAACTTTCTTCTCCAACTCTGCCTTCACTAATGTCGAGTCTGTCGTGTCCTTCTTCAGTGCACGGATGATGGCTTCCGTCTCCTCCCTGATACGAGCTTCCTCATCGAAGCGGTCCCTAAGCCTCTGGATGTCTTCCTCGATGTGCTCCGTGTCCAGCTGAATCTGAGCCTTTTCGTGGTGGATCTGCTCCAGCATGGAGCGCAGCTCTTGCAGCTCCTGGTCGTAAACATCACCAAGTTTAGATTGCGACGCTTGCCTCTCCCGCAGTGCCTGGATCTCTGCCTCGATCTGCCTGTTCTGCTGCTCCAGGTAGTGCACCTTGTCGATGTAACCGGCGAAACGGTCGTTGAGCCCTTGGAGCTGTTCTTTCTCGTTGGTGCGCTTGTAGTCTCCGTTTAGCATTGATGTCTGGCCGTAGTCGACGCTGTCGGCGGAGCTGAGCACGGCGGAGCTGTAGGTTCGGGCCACCGGCGTGCTGACGGTCCTCTTATACGTTACACTGGAACCGGGGCTTGCACGGGACCAAGACTGGGAGCGATACCCGCTGGAGGGAGAGCCGCTGGAGCGGACGTAGGTAGTCCTGGAGTCCATCATTCTCCGACTCCCTATAGAGTCCATCGGGTAACTCATCTGGGCAGGCGGGGGGTGAGCGTGCGGATGACGGGTACAGTGTGAGGTGGAGGCGTGTGGCGTGTTCCTGTGTGTAAGTGTGGGGTGTATGGCTCTCACAGCATCAGTGAGTCCTACGACCTGCCTTTTATATCCAAGGCGCAGTCGCTAACGACTACAAGCTTTGCCTTGACTGGACAATTGATCCGTCCAAGTAGGAGGGACCCGTTTCAGCCCCCCCGTCACGTTCTGTATCAGTGGAGCAAGATACCGGTCAAACACAGCACGTGGGATGAGTCTGCAATGGTCCCTCTAAAATAAACTAAAACCCCCATAGAAATAAGCAATGAGTTGCAATGAGTTGCAACTGCAGTTTAAAGAACAAAGCTAATACAGTTGCAGATGTAGGCTATGCATTCATTAGGTGGGTAATGTGTGGTTTAGACTGCAGTTCCCAATGTGATAATGATCAAATAAATAAATAAATAAATAAATAATAATAATAATGATCTAAAAAAGGCTCAAAATAGTTCATTGTAAATGTATGTGCATGTTTTACAGCAGCACTCAATTGGCTCCAGTAATAACCATGACAATGCAGCCCAGAAATTACGAAGGATGACTTCCAAGTTATCTCGGCAATCAGTCATTATTTAACTCAATTCCCATTATATTTGTTTGGATAAAAATGCAGAACCGTTGCGCTTTGATGAAAAGACGCCGAGTCGTTTTCAGCACCATGGACAGCACCGGATATTATCTGAGGCATTTCCATCTCTACAGCTCTCGGAGAAGAGATACAAATGTTTCATTCTGTCCAATGCACTCTGTCAGTTTAATAGTCAACAATCATCGGTAAATAAATATAATAAATTGCCAAAACGTTCTTGTTGAATCAATCTCATGCAGGATGATTTATCTCCCTGTCTTTAAAGGACATATGGTTTGCTTCAGTTTGAACGGTTAAACAGACCTTTTTTGCATTTGTTCCAGTATTCGATGGAAACAGACTGTCATTCACAATATTCTTATACTTAATAATACAGACATTGATTGTGCATTGCATTTGTCGGAGGCAATGACATTTAACAGTAGCTGATTAATCATTTTGTGTCGTTAACAAAGCTTGACTCAATCGAAAAGCACTGTTAATCTACCTTCTTTATTTTGTGGTCAGAAGCACGTAATACATTTATTTATGTTTAACTTTATTTATTGTGTTGACACTGCTTACAATGATTCCATTAGATTTGTTTTTGGACATATATCTGAAGGAAAGTGCAATGGCTAGGTGACGGCAGGACGTGGACTACCTGCTCTGGTCAGTGCCTGTGCCTCTGAGTGTAATTATATTTCAGTCCGGGAGACTGATTCTAATCTTCTTTTTGAAATGTAAAAGTCTGCCGCACCCCGGGACGTTTCATTAGTCTGGGTAGAGCTGTCTGATAGATATTCTAGTTTAATATGGTGATAAATGCAGCTGGTGAGACCTCCCTGTGTGGCGGTCGCAATGATTAGGTGCGTACTGCAGTGGTGGCATGTCAGACGAATATTAGTGGGCTGAATTTCAAATAGGCCTAGGTCATTTTTTCTCAGTCGTGTTTAATGCTCTGTCACAACAGTATTTGATCAGTATAACTATAAAACTATAAAATGCAAATGTTATTGTAAATATGTTATATGTGTTTTATCATCAACGTTACATATAGTTGCTTCCGAGTATAACTTTGCTTGCATGCCAGAACTTTCTCAAACACACTGTATGCCGTGCACACGTGTGCCACCTAATGGTCTATCAGGGCAGAACTCTATATAATATTTCCATGCATTATTTGAGCATGCCATTCCATATAAGAGGCTTAGACAGCAATTTAAAACAAGGAACTTGGTAAACTCTGCTATGTACAGTATACAGTGAGTCTAGTTAGTATTTTGGAAACATTATAAGTAGTAAGTTTAGGTGTGCAGTGTTCAGTTATTGTTCATTTTCTAATTCCTAATCTTTATTTTTTGAGTCATAATAAACTGAGCTATGCTTTGTCAGATGTATTTACGGGCAGGTTCCTGATGCATTGTTGCCGTCATAAACAGTAGAAGTGTTTTACCTCCATCATAAAATAAATTGATTTTGTCCACTAAGTACAGAATGCATTTAATCAAACTGAGAGGGCTCCAGTCAAAGGGAAGACTACTGTCAGTCTCATTGATGTACTGCTGTTGGTGCTGCAGTGTGATGTCACTGTAGGCTTCTTGGCTGCAGATTCTGCAGGTAATGCAGGAGCATGCACTGTAGATTAAGCCCCCATGCGCCCAGAGAGTTTAAAGTGCCAACACAGTCAAAAACGGCAACAAATGCATCCTCCCATAGTGACATTGTGGATCCCAGTGTGAGTGCATTGAGCCAATTCAGAAGTGAAACGATGGCAAATGGTGCTGGTCACCTTCAGGGGGGGGCCTAACGCAGAATCACCAGAAAAAAAGCAAATTAATTTATCGCTTTCCTGGGCAATGAAATTAGACGTTTGCCATTAATCACCCGCCTTATTCTGTTATCCCTCTGATTATTTATTTATCTCCTCAACAGTTAGCGCTTGGCTAGCGTGCCTAATGCATTTTAGAGCTCAGCCAATTTTAGATCAGTGGACAGAGCGTGTGCCGAGTGCATCTCATGCACTTATTCCATCCCTCCCGATCCGTCTCTTTCGTGCTGCTTTTGGAAACAATGAATTCAAAATGGAGAGAGCGCGGGAGGTCAAATGGCTCTCCTCTCCAGTCCTTTGGGAGTCAACAAAAGGATGGCCTTCTCAGCAGTTACAGTTGTGTGTTTGTGTGTGTGTGTGTGTGTGTGTGTGTGTGTGTGTGTGTGTGTGTTTGGGTGAGCGTGTGTGTGTGTGTGTGTGTGTGTGTGTGTGTGTGTGTTTGGGTGAGTGTGTGTGTGTGTGTGTGTGCGTGTGTGTGTGTGTGTGTGTGTGTGTGTGTGCGTGCGTGCGTGCGTGCGTGCGTGCGTGCGTGTGTGTGCGTGTTCTTGTTTGTGTGTGTGCGCAAACTTGTGTTTGAGGGACTGCTCATAAAACCTTGCCGTGTCCTTGAGCAGTCATGCATAATTGCCTTTGAACTCCGTGACACCGGACTGCCGGTTCTCCTCTCGTCCTGCGCTGGGCTGCTCTGTTCTGTGCTGTCTGGCTGAGGAGCCCTTCCAAGGCAGCTCGATGTGTAAATCAGTCGAGCAGAACCGCAGGGCCAGCAGCAGCTGAAGGTGCTTTTGTGGGGTTGCAGAGGGTGGATAGCTGCAGATGTAAGATGTGGCCGGGGCTCATGTGAGCCTGTGTTTCTGCAGTAATCCAGTCATAGTCGCACAGAGACCCATACAAACACGGGGATGCATGCGCGTGCACACACACACACACACACACACACACACACACACACACACGCACAGACAGGCACAGACACACACACAAACATGCAACTAGACAGAAACCTGCACATAAGTTATCTAACTGTGTCCCTACATGTGTTTATTTAGAGATTGCTTTGAAGCTGTGTATGTGTTTGAAAGTGCGTGTGTGTGTGTGTGTGTGTGTGTGTGTGTGAGAGAGAGAGAGACAATTTTAGCACTCTGGAAATGACATCATGCAGAGGAAGAGAATGCAGAGTATTCTAGTCAGGTTTCTGCAGGTTTCACCAGCTCCTCCTCCACTCTAAACATATGGAAAGCATCCCCTCTCAGGGACCATCCAATCTATTTATAACCACAGAGGGAGAGAGAGAGAGAGGGAGAGAGAGAGAGAGAGAGAGATGAGAGAGAGAGAGAGAGAGAAGCGAGGGGAGAGGAAAGAGGGAGAGACGCCTTTTCCAAACCCAGAGATTGGTTTTTCATGGCAAAGACTCCTAGACCCCCGTTCCTCTCTTCTCTCCCTTTGATCCCATCTTTGATCATCTCTGTTGACAAACAGGCTGCTTTGTGGATGCTCCTGGGGGGGGGGGGGCTCCGCCCTGTAGCATGTAGCCGCGTAGAGTGTCAGCAGCGCTCCACTCTGCATCACTCAAGGACACACGCACAGAGAGAGATCACCTCTCTGCAATATCACTCTGGAGCACTTATGTAGTGCCCCCATTAACTCCCCTTCTGTGATGAATAAGCACCAGGTGAGCTCGTTTGTGAGTAGGCCTCTAATGTAGCTTGGGAATTAAAGGCTAAAGGAGATTTACAGAGCAGCTCCATCCTCACACACTCATCAAGTTTACAACCTCAATCACTGAAGGAAAGATTTTTATGACGGCCATCTTTCTCGAGGAGTGAAAGCATAAGAAGCAGGCATTCGTCTGTTTCTATAAATGGATTAAGTGGAACAAGATACGATCATATGAAGAAAGCTGATTGGGTCAGATAGACTATAGGCCATGCTGACATTGGTCTATTGGTTGCAACATGAACAAGTTATAAAGTTCAAAAAGTTCTGTGTAGAAAAAAAAAAAAAAAACTGATGTGAGTGGTGGACTAACATCTGCTAACTTAGAAATTTTAAATGCAGTTCCTCACACGTATGACCCACTTATCAGACTAAGGGAAAAGTAGCATTTCTAACAAAGGAGATAAGTGTGTGGAGAACGGGCTCTTTCCATAACTCAAACCCCAGGTGAGCATCTCAGTTGGCCCGCCTCAGGGCTTTACCGAGCTCCTCCGCATATGCAACAACATGACTCAGCAAAAAAAAAAAAAAACCTGAGCAATACAACAGAGGAACCGTACAGCGTCTATGGCCGCCCGCTGACGGTACGAAGAGGAGCCGCGATGTTCTGTTCTCCCTGGGGGCCCGGTTCTGAGCCGTGGGTTCTGTGGCGGAACCGCAGGGGGGTCACATGAGGTGGCAGTTGTGCAGGGCGGAGGCAGATGCACTCGTTGCACCCGTGCCAGAGCCCTGAATGAGACTTACGCTGCCAGCGCTGCATAATTCATGAAGCCATACGGAGAGAGTGGAGGGAGAGAGAGAGAGAGAGAGAGGGAGGGAGGGAGAGTGAAGGCAGGAGAGAGGGAAGGAGAGAGGGAGGGAGAGAAGGAGGGAAAAGGGAAAAGGAGAGAACGAGGGAGAGGGATACACCCATGAGAGATAAGAGGTAGTGGATGGCCCCAAGGCAGGATTCAAGCATGTTTTGCTTGAATGACTGATTTAGTGTGTGTGTGTGTGTGTGTGTGTGTGTGTGTGTGTGTGTGTGTGTGTGTGTGTGTGTGTGTGTGTGTGTGTGTGTGTGTGTGTGTGTGTGTGTGTGTGTTAGTTTGTTTGCATGTATAAGTGGATTGGTGGGTGTGGTGTGTGATCTATGTCAAGCAATCCATCAATATGGCACAGTCTGTGTGTGTGTCCGTGCACAAGCAGCATGCCCATGTGAGGTGTAACGTGATTGATCTCCAGATCAGAGAGAGAGAGAGAGAGAGAGAGAGAGAGAGAGAGAGAGAGAGAGAGAGAGAGAGAGAGAGAGAGAGAGAGAGAGAGAGAGCAGGAAAGAGGGCTTTGCAGTGGGGCAGGCCTGCAGTGATGAACAGCTCAGCTTTGGCCCACCCTCTCTGGAGCTCCCAGACTGAGTGGGGGGGCTCGGCGTCAGCACATCGATGAGGACCTGGGAGCACACAAGGAGAGCTGGGCTCCATCGATCCAGCACATAAACCCCACATAACCTCACAGGGCTCACACACTGCCGCCAGCGCTGCCTGCACATGCTGTAGGTACCAGCACCGGGGCTGCACGCATGCACGCTTGAGGAGCTTGCCTCATGTGACGTCACACAGAAGAGATGCTGAATATTCCCAGACGAATATATTTAATATAATCTCGCCATTCCGTCCGGGATGCGATTTTCCTGGTGGATGGGAGAATTTTTCCTGTCTGATTTTCATTGCCCCGTCTCAGCGTACTTATTTTTATCGCCGGTGGCAACTACAATTACCACCCTCCTTATACCCCCTTCATCCCCGCCCCGTTCACATTGATTATTGCTACTTCATCTACAAGTAAAGTGCTGCAATGTGAGAATATGGTCTAGCGCAGATAATGTAGCCTAACATTAGAAATGGACTGGCACGCCCTGCTGACACAGCGTCTGGCTGATGTTCTAGCTGCTGCAGGAGATACAGGTCGCCATAGTCTACTGTATGGAGCCCACTGTGGTTTGTGTTTTCATTTAGCTTCATTAAAAACCAAACAAAACTGTGGAGGTGGATGTTTACTAAACTGGTAAAACAAAAGTCATTCACCAAGAGATTCTGGTCACTCATTCACTCTGGTCACACATTCACTCACACACTTCAACACGTGCATCGCAATGGGCGCTAACTTTGAAATCATTGGTCCAGGCATAACCAATGACATTATTCAGGGATGCATAACATTAATTGTACTTTCTACTAAACTTCACTTCCCTCACAAACTGCCACTTAACAACATTTTCAGTCAGGAAACTATGTATGTGAGCTGACCTTTGCTGTGAATAAATGCACACATTCTTCCGATTGCAATTTTTGATATTTGCAGACGTTGGTTACTGGAGGGTCATTTTAAAAAGCAGGTGGATATACTTCAGGGTACGTTTCATGGAATCAGCAGCCAAGCGACCATGGCTCAGTAGAGTAGAGTAGAGTAGGGTCATCAGAGTGGAGGTGTGACGTCACCCAGCGACGATTATAAAACGCTTCAAAAACACCACTCTTGATCTTTCTTATAAATGACTCCCTAACCCTATATGTGCACCATATGGTATTATTAATGTGCATAAAGTAGGATTGTACACGATCATACAGAAGATAATACATGTGTTTATGTGAATATGTGTTTGTCTGTCTGATTTTGTTTGTGTGTGTGTCTGATTGCATTTGTGTGTGTGTGTGTGTGTGTGTGTGTGTGTGTGTGTGTGTGTGTGTGTGTGTGTGTGTGTGTGTGTGTGTGTGTGTGAACTGGGACAGCGCTGCACTGGTAAAAGAAGGATATGTCTGGGCTCTGCACAAACCCAGACAGCCATAAATAACACTAAACCCCCAACACACCTGCTGGAGTCTGACCTCTAGCCCTCCCTCTCTCCACCTGTACTTCTCTCTCTCTCTTTCTGTCTCTCTCTGTCTCTCTCTCTTTCTGTCTCTGCCTCTCTCCACCTGCACTTCTCTCTTTCTGTCTCTCTATCTTTCTGTCTTACCCTCTCTCTACCTGCACTTCTCTCTCTCTCTGTCTGTCTCTCCCCCTCTCCCCTCCCTCTCTCCATCTGCACTTCTCTCTCCCTCTCTTCCTGTATCTCCCTCTATTCACCTGCGCTTCTCTCTCTCTCTCTCTCTCTCTCTCTGTGGGTCTGTCTGACTCTTAGTCATGGCTCTCAGCAGTCTGTCTGGAGAGAGTGAGGTGCAGTGGTCTCTGGGTGACACTTTCCATCTGTCTGTCTGAAAGCCCCTGCTCCATTCTTCCCACTGTCAATTTAAAGGTTATGCAAGGTGTGTGTGTGTGTGTGTGTGTGTGTGTGTGTGTGTGTATTGTATGTGTATGAGGGAAGGACATGCATATGCTAGAGAATGCACGGTTCAATTAATCAATCAAATGTGTGTGTGTGTGTGTGTGTGTGTGTGTGTGTGTGTGTGTGTGTGTGTGTGTGTGTCTGTGTCTGTGTGTGTGTGTGTGTGTGTGTGTGTATTTCTATTAGTATATGCATCAGTCATTGTGTTTATCTTTGTGCGTGTCACTTCGGACAGAAGGGCCATTACCGACAGTTGCCCCAGCTCAGTAGGGGCTCCAAGTGTGGCACCCCACACTAAACAGCCCTATTAATAACTCCCCAACTCTGACTGTGTCCTCTCCGAGCTCCGTGGACACTTCTCTAAGAATGTCCCACTAATTACAATCAGACTCCACCCCCCCCCCCCCCCCCCACTCCCCTCTCTGTGTGATCTGTGTGCACGCCGCGTCCCAGACGGCTCAGAGGACATTGAGGAGGTGTGGGTGTGAGAGGATCTCACGGAGGGGATCCGAATGAGAGCTGGGAGTGGGAGGCAGTGAGTCATGCAGCCCGTTTCATCATCATCATCAAGCGCGGTGGGAGAGGATTGTAGGGGTGCGTATCAAAGGAAGAGAGAAGGCGTGAGTCTCACACTGTCTCATACACACACACACACACACACTGACTGACACACTAACACACCCACACATCGACACACACACACACACACACACTCATAGCCACAACCAAACACACTCACACACACACCCACACACAGACAGAAAGAGAGAGAGAGAGAGAAATACGTGAGCTGATTGAGGTGAGGCAGACAAGTAAGGATGATGTCATATTATAGAGCGTTAGATAGGAAGAAAATGCGAAGGAGGGGTTATCCAGAATCTGCAGTTTATCTGCAATGCATCAGTAGCTCTCTCTCTCTCTCTCTCTCTCTCTCTCTCTCTCTCTTTCTTTCTCTCTATCTCTATTTCTCTGTAATGCAAAGAGGATGCAATGCATTTCAGATTGATCCAAAACCATGGGATCCTGGGAGCCGTGGTTAATCTATGCATAATACATTTCCCCTCCATTATGCATTGCACTCTGTGTTGTATTCTGTAGAGGGCTGGTGCGTTGCGTGGCCCAGCTCACCTAGTGATTTCCTCCTCCGACTGTGTAGGGGGCGCCCAGTGGTCATCTGATAACGCTCGGCCAATGAGACAAAGCAATCAAGTGCGGTGAGATAGGGGAGAAGTGGGATGAGAGAACACAGACGCACGCACGCACCGAGCACGCACGCACGCATGCACGCACGCACGCACCGAGCACGCACGCACGCACGCATGCAGACTGAAAAAGTCTGTATCTGTAGGAAACTGAGTTGTGGAAGAGGTTGAATTAGTTATGAACTGGCGGAAAGGGAATGTGAACTCGGCGATGAGCGTGAAGTTACCAGCGGAGACTAGCCAGGGGAACTGCAGAGTTGGCCTACGACTGAAACCAGGGACCTATAACAACACCCCGACAAGGGAATCTTGTCATGCTGCTGATCCATTCCGTTGTGCGCAACACACATGTAGTTTGAGCCGGTTTTATTATATGAATCTGTAGTGGTCCGTTACAGCACACACTCCCACAGATATTGTATGCGTACAAGGTAACACTTTACTTGACGGGTTCATTCATAACACATTCATAGCAGCTCTGCCGTACAAAGGCAAAACCCCTTAACATCATATTTTGTCAAAAATGAGTTAATGTCATTTTTGGGGTGTTTGAGACCTCCTTTATCATGTGAATGAATATCGTTAGTCAATTTAATCGTTTTAGCGAAAAAATAAAGGGCTCTGACAGCCGTAACTTCCAAAACCGTAAGACAAACCACAATAGAACGCCTTAACAGTTATGATAAGGCTTTTAGCCTTTGTGCGGGCACGCTGAAGTTGAGTTAAGCTGTTCTGGCTTTGGTAAACCAGGCTTCACGACAGATGTTACTGTACCGCCGTGATGTTACGGCTACTCTAGCTTTGACCTACCGTCAAAGTTTGCCGTCACCAAACCACATAAGCTAGTTTGCGAGAACAACACTTAGCTAGCCAGACAAACTGCTCAGTATGCAGTAGGAATTAAAGCAAGGTGATCAAGCTATAGATTGTATGTTTTACAGGTTGTCATACATGTTGTGATTTTCGTTCAGGGCGATGGTTCAGATCTGTCGATGTCTGTGACAGCCCGGAGCTAATCTGAATCACGTAGCAGCTAACGTTGAGGCTGACACACCTCCTCATTTAGCGGAGCCTCATCAGACGCCGAAAACCAATTATTAAAACAACATACAGGCATCCTACCTTTCCATGCAATCCGATGTAATCAATGGAAGATATAATCCATAGCAAAGCACGTAATCTGCATCCAAAACAATCCGTACATGTTTGAACCATATTTTCTTCTTGCAGATGTTCATGCCAGATCTTTCACAAATCCATATTGCTAACAAAGTAAGCTAACCCCGATGGTAAAAGTAATTCCAACTTTTTTTCGGTGGACCCTGTCCATGTTAGCCTATCTCTGAATTAAAAAGTAGTAGCCTAATCCAAGTCGAGTTTGCTGACTGTGCATCTTGAGCAGTTTGGTGGCATTTAACCTTTAACCCTTAAATTTGATTGACCACGTTTGTAAACATGGGACATTGTTTTTCTCCTGTATGGGAGAGACTAAACTTCCTTCCTCAGGTGATTTCAGGTCCTTATGCAAAATAGCCTATAGAATTAGTTATGGGCCTGTGGCTCATCAAGGGTCAATCAGTATTCAATATCAATGAGATAGGTATGTATATATATATATATATATATATATATATATATATATATATATATATAGTATATAATTTTTTTTATTATAATAGAGTAATACAATAATAATCATTATCAATTACTCTAATTATCATCATCACTGAACTGGCTATTTGCAGACTGTGCGCCCCCTACTTATCCAACCTGGGCCTTCCGGGTCTCGTTGCTTGTGAACATGGAGGATGAGGAACGGTCTAATCAAATGTTTAATTAATTATTACTCTAAAATCAATAAATATACTGTACCTTTGTATTAAATTATAATTTAATTATCTGTATTGAGAAAATATCTCTTGTATTTTAGGTAAGTTTAGTGTTGCTGCGCTATCCTGATCATTATAGCACTTTGTAGGAACAACCAATGGTCTATCTAATTTAAAATAAATACCATGATGACTAGACTTGGTTAAGTGTTCTTATATTGGATGTAAGTATGTTGAACAGCAGGCAAATATTTATTTTATGTCAGTTAATGCCTTTTGCCTTTGCACCACTCCTCCATTTTGTGCATATGATACAAAGGCAGGGTACAGTAACAGCCAAACAAGGGTCAAAGGTCAATTTTGAGCTCAATTTTTTTTGTATACAAACATTTCTTCACCTTATCAACAACTTGTCAAGTTTTGGGAGTCCTACCTAAAAAACTTTTGTCGGGACAAAAAATAAACTTTAAAGTCATTTTTCTCAGTTTCACACTCTAGCGAGTTAAGGTCTTTTGCCTTTGCAGGGCAGAGCTGTCATGAACTGCACATGAAGCATTCATGACTGATTCATGAAACATGACCCAACATTCATACCAACACTTTCATGAATGTGGAAGACAAAACAATGAAAACTTGTCAAAATAAAAGTCCAACAATCTAGTAATTCATATACAGGGAATTATGAATCTTCTCCAGTGTTTGTAAACATCTCATGAATATTTTATGAAGTCTACTTCAAATGTCACTTTACTATACGAGTTGTGAAGTATTCATCATACTGGGAAGTGAACTAGTCATCTGTTGACCTCTGAATGGTTGGACATTCCTGTTTTATATATCTATATAGTCATTGGTGTAGACAATTATGCATTCTTCAGAGGTTACTATCATAAAATAAACAAACAGACAAACAAAAAACTAAATTCTCCTGGACACTGGCCTTCCCCGTTGACTAAGATGTGACATGATCAGGTTGGCTGAAACAAAAGACAGCAATGCTGCTTTGCGATTGTTGGAAGCTTTTGACGTCTTTGTCTTCCACATTCATGAAAGGGTTGGTATGAATGTTGCGTCATGTTTCATGAGACAGTCATGAATGCTTCATGTGCAGTTCATGACAGCTGTTATGAATGTGTTATGAACGAACCCGTCAAGTAAAGTGTTACCCATACATCTATACACACAGAACATAAGAACCCCCCCCCTCTCTCTCTCTCTCTCTCAACACACACACACACACACACACACACACACACACACACACACACACACACACACACACACACACATTCTGGAAAGCTCTATAGAGGCTGCACAGATATATCAATTCAGGTTTTGCTGAAGAAATGCTCATTTTCCCTCCCATGGCCTTTTCTATTGCGTCATAAAGACCTACTGCTAAGCTGATAGTCTTTTTGGGAATTCTAAAGAGAAATAATAGAAAAAAAAACTTTAAAGATAAGAGATAAGAAAGGCCATTCTGAGGACATAAGTCTTAATTTATATTCCACATGTCCCTTGGCAAGTTCATTCCTTCACCAGTCTGCATACCTATTTACTTGTGCTATGCTGCAGAATGTTTTAGTCTAAACAACTGTACTGGCATGCCATTGTGACTATGCAAAAATTGAGGAATATACAGAGAAATATTTTGCAAGGCAGAAGACTGCCTTGCAACATCCGAAGGGTGTCTTTCTATTGATGCTTTGATGTGTTGTGATGCTTGATGTGTGTGAGTTTGAGAAAAGTTTGAGAAGCATGCCTTGGATGATTATGTGATTGCATCAGGACGTGAATAGATTTTGCAGCAGTATCATGGGTTAAAAAAAAAATCATCACAAAACATCACTAGATGAATGAAACTATGGCATATGTCAATGTATATTTCAGCAATATTGAAAATACCATATACAAACTTTTCTCTGAAAAATATGAGGTTTTTAACTGAGAACATGTGGACAAGTAGTAAGGTTTTTTTTTTCAGATGTTCACAATTGAAATGTGACCCAACCATATAAATGTCTGATCTGAAATATTGCAGAGTATACCTTAAATTGTTTTAGCAGGGCTAAGCTTTGCTTTTGTAACCCTGGAGTCTGCTGTGGGTAGTCTGGTAGTCTGGATAGGAGACCCACTTAAGGGAGATGTTTGCGAGTCCTCCCCCCACCACCACCACTAACCCCCCCCCCTCTCTCTCTCTGTAGGGCTTTGCTCTGCCTCCGGGTCAGTGGGTGCAGTGTATCGAGCCTTTCTGGAAGTGCTGAGAGGAACGGTGCTGAGGAAGTGAGAACTATGTGAGAGCATTTTTGGCTGTGCTCTCTAAAGCCATAGCAATTGAGATGTGACGCATTTAAATCCATATCATGTCAGTGCGTATTTTGGTTCCACTCCTTATTTTGGCTATGAATTCATCTTATTCTGTCCGGCGACCATTACATTCAACAGTTAGCAATTTCAGTTATATTATTTTCCCCATTTCTTGGGAATGGAGATGGAGTGGGAGTGTTATATTCCTAATGTAGGAACAAACCCCCATAAACTACGCAATTTACTGTACATACAAAGCAGCATACTCTGTTATAGTCTTTGGAGATGTGGCACAAGTGAGAATGTTTTTTTACAGGATATACCCACACTGTGGCTCGGTCATAGAGGCTAACGTCCCAAGTTTTTGATACTGTGTAGGTATTTTCTTTTACCAATGATATTGTGCACAATATTGGGTACAATGAAATGAATCACATGCATGGCCTACCATTAATCATGTGTTTGCATTCATTTTTTATAATGTCCTCTTTTCTCTTGCTGACTGCAGTATGCTACCAGTTTACAAGCAATCGACCTGCCTCCAAAACCTGCACTACTGTTAAGTTATGTTCCGACCACACAAAGTATTAGGAGGGAGAGGCTATGCACCTGTACCCTTTCTCAACTCTCACACACAACAGACACTAAAATAGTAGCTTGCATGCAGGTACTCCAATTAGATTCTCAGCCTCTGGATTTTTCATTCAGTTGCATATAGCTTGAAATTTTTTTTTTTTTTTTAAATCTAAAAGATAACTTCCAGAGCTCCGTGACCTTATCACTGATTATAACCTAGCCTATATATATTACAACTGTCAATCCATCTGGACTAGTATTGACACTTCCTTAAGTCCTCTCTTGGCTTGATCAATACCTCAGCTCCATACAAATAATCAAACATGCTCTTTCTGCCGCTGCCGCTTGTCAAACTGTGATGTGTCAAAGCAGTCATTTGAAAAGGACATGTTGATGTAGACTGCGTGATTGTAGCAGCATTACACTTTCAATAAGTTTGTGGAAACATTTCTGAGGGGATTTATAAGTGGAAGCAAAGATGGGTGACTGCTGCAGTGTTTTCAGCGTGACATAGTGAAAGAGGAGAGATGAGAGGGTAAAAAGAGAAAGAGAGAGAGAGAGAGAGAGAGAGAGAGAGAGAGAGAGAGAAAGACTCTGTTCTCATATCGACAGCCTCTGCCGCTGTGTAGGTTGGCCGTAAGTGTAGTCCCTCCTGGGAGGGGGGTGGCTGTCTGTGTGTGTGTGTGCACCTCTGTGTCTGGCTGTCTTGCTGTCTTGCTTTTAAAGCCCTCTCTTCCCCCCCAGAATGTGTATCGGGGGATTGATGACTCGCACCAACTCACCAGCTGCCACCCTGCTGGAACTGACGAGTGGGGAAGGTTTGTTTGTCTGCCTCTCTCTCTCCCACCCATTCCTCCCCCTCTCCCCTCTGGGACTCAGGCAGCTTGCTAATCTTTGACAGGTTAATTAGCCTCTATGTGCACTGGCATCTCCAACGTCGGTGGCATCAGCACAGCTGAAGGGCTATCTATACAAGGCACGCGGGCATCTACTGATGACTCAGACCGACTTCCCCTATATCCATCTCTGTGAATAAATACTCCTAGAAGTTATTATTGTGTTATCAAGGGCGGTGGGGGTTAGAGAAGGGGTGATATGGAGAATTGAGAGACCTGGGGGGGGGGGGGGGGAGTGAGATGTCTGGAAAAGGCTGAGAGAAAGGATAGTTTGAGGTGAAACAGATGGATCACGAGAGAAAAAAATAAATAAACAGTTTGAAATGAGTTGGGTAAAGAAAAAGCAGTTAAAGAGGCAGGCTCCTTCTGATTAAGTGCTTGGGGTGTAATGCCTTAATTTGTTTGCGTTAATTAGATCATGATACAAAGCAAAGGAAAGCAAGTGTGTGTGTGAGAGTGTATGTGTGTGTGTGTGTGTGTGTGTGAGTGTGTGTGAGAGAGAGAGAGAGAGAGAAAGGCACGTACACCTGCCCCACCGATTGTAATTCAGTCAAGTGCTGTTATATAATCTTGTCGTGAGATTAATGAATTCCTGAGGCAAGAATGCTCTTATGTTCTTTTACCTTGCAGGACCAATGTACCCAAAGGGCTTCACTGGACCAATGAGAGTGCAGGGATCCAAGAGCGAATAGTATCAGTGGTACAGGAGAGGATGCAGTAGAAAGTGGGCTGTGGGATGATCAGACCATGATTTGCTGCTCCAAGACATCTCACCAACGTTCAGCCAGTCAGCTCCCTTTGTGGGTGTGGTGCCAACGATGACGGTGTGTGTGTGTGTGTGTGTGTGTGTGTGTGTGTGAGAGAGAGAGAGAGAGAAAGAGTGAGAGAGAAAGGGAACATAAAAGGCGCCGACGCATTGGAGTGAATTTTTGTCGAAACATTAAAAAAGTTATATATCACTGACAATAAAAGAGAATGATGCTCCGACCAAGGCAGTAGAGCCTGAAGAGCTCAAACTGTGCATGAGTGTGCACTGGGGAAAACAAAAGTTGTGTGTGTGTGTGTGTGTGTGTGTGAGAGAGTGTGTGTGTGTGTGTGTGAGAGAGTGTGTGTGTGTGTGTGTGTGTGTGTGTGAAAGAGATTGACAAAGAGAGAGAGAGAGACAGAGAGAGAATATATGCTGTATGTGTATGAGGGTCATCTAAGGACATGCTTATGCTAGAGAATGCACGGTTCAATTGATCAATCAAATGTGTGTGTGTGTGTGTGTGTGTGTTTGTGTGTGTGCTTATGCTAGAGAATGCATGGTTCAATTGTGTATGCAGGTGTGTGTGTGTGTGTGTGTTCTGCTTTCTCCTTGTCCCGTCTTGTCACGGGTCGCGCAGCGATGCTTACCAACAGAGATGAGACACCTCAATAAATCAACTCTGTGCTGCCATCCTACTGCAAATGTTCTCTCCCATCCTCTAACGGTGAAGACTTGCACAGATGTTCCGTGATAGACAGCTAAGAAATATCTCCTCCCCTTCACCATCCCGTTCCACACAGGCTCGTAGATGAGAGAGCTTTTTTCCCACCCCCTTTGATCATTTTGCAGAGGAGTGTAAATCTAGCTTCGGAAAGGAAAAGTCCTATAGCACATAATCCTTCCAACCGTTCATTAAATTAGCTGATTACAATCAGCACAACTCCTCAAGAAAATAGATGATTAGTAAAGATTAGTGAATATCAGATGCGATGAGTTCACAGATTATATATATATACTGTACAAAACAATAGCAATGATTGGACTTTCTGAAGCCGGACATTTATACCTCTCTCGTGTCCTCACACACAGAGAGAGACCCACAGGAGGTGACACAGCAGGTTATACCCTGCGTTCTGTGCAGACTATATACCATATGGCGCAGCCGTGTCCTCTCCCAGGCATTCACAGACAACGCAGGGGAGCGCTCGCTCACACAGGAGGGTGGCTTACGGACGGCACGTAGGTAGCATCACACAGGAAAGCCATCGGGATGCTGACTGCAACGTAACATTTAAGCATGAAGCATAAATCACTCGCGCTGCCCTTGCTTGAGCAGGACAGCGAGGCGTCCTTGCTTCACCCGTGACTCAGGGAACGGAGAGGAGAGAGAGAGGAGAGGAGAGAGTGGAGAGCTAGTGGGCCCATCGGTGCAGAGGGCCAGTGGCCAGTGAAATGTGCTGCGTCTGCAGGCTCTTTGGCTGGGATGGCGTGGTGGGACCGGAGGGGGTAATTGATAATGCTGCAGACTCATGTTCTGCGCCGCTGAAATTTGTGACTTCTCTTTCCCTTCCTTTTGTTTTTGCCTCTGTATTTGTGTGGGAGAAAAAAAAGAACTGGAATGTGTCTGTGTGGGTGTTGGTGTACACACACACGCACGCACACACGCACGCACGCACGCACACATTTTCATAAATAATGTTTTCACATTTTGTTGCCGGTAATGTCTTTTGATTATTTGATTTATTTTTACTCAATTAAAACAGCAAAGCTGCAATTGTATTGATATTGCCAGAAATAGACATTTAAATAACATGACCCTTCATATACAGCTCTAGAAGAAAAAATAGACCACTGCACATTTTTCTGATCCTATGGTTGCTGAGAGATATTCGAATGGGTTGATGGTCATATTCAAATTTGCAGTGGTGTTTTAATACGACCGTCAACTCATTTGAATGTCATTCAGCAATTGTAGGATGACATCAGAAAAATATGCAGTGGTCACTTATTATTTCCCAGAGCTGTATATATACAGTATATATGTGTGTGATATGTGTGTATGTGTATGTGTGTGTGTGTGTGTGTGTGCACGCCTTGCAAGTGATACATTCAGACACTTGCAGTGCTGCATACAGTGCCCTCTATTGGGCACTTACTCACACACACAGAGCCCAGGGGTCTGCTGCTGATACACACCCACACACACACACACCCACAGCACTCAGTCCTCCTTTCAAGCAGCACTTACTCACTCATGTCGGGTCTGCAGGTAGGAAAATCCAGCCAGCCCAACCAACACTCCCCTCTCGTCCTCTTTGGTGCTCGGCGTTTTCACCAATAGCTGTAATTTTACAGTTTTATAGCCATGCTGGCAGCTATGTAGTAAAGTTACTGCTTCGGCCCACACCACCAGGGTAAAGGTGGTCTAAGGAGAGTGGTGAGAGGGGAGAAAGTTTGCCAGCGGTAATGAGGTAGTTTTATGACTCATAAGACGCGTCTCAATGCCAAGCCTTCTCGAGCACAGCCAGGTTTCAAAGTTGCAGGAGAGATATGTGGAGGTGTTGTTGAGGGTGAAGGCTGTATGTCTATAGGTGAACAAAGAGCTGAAAGTAAGTGTGTGTGTGTGTGTGTGTGTGTGTGTGTGTGTGTGTGTGTAGGTGTGCGTGATTGTATATGTGTGTTTGTGCCTCTACATCAGCTGAGACCATATTCAATATTGAGACGGTATTATTTAAGAGCTAACAGAGGAGAGAAACGGACTGTTCTTTCCTTTCCATCATTCTTTTGTCCAGAGAGAAGCCTTCTCGTCAGACTGCACAGCCAGTGACTCAGAGCAGAGCTACTGTATGTGGCTAAAATATTTATCGTTGCATGCAAGGACTTCCATCTTTCATTGAGGCACGACTGGCTAGAAGGACAAATCAAGGCAACTCTTTTGACATCAAAGAGACATCTTGTAATGCCATAGCCACAGAGGGAATTATTCAAACTGAATGAACCCTCATGTTATAAGTATGACATTAAATGGATATTGCAACAAGCCTATTGAAGTGAAAAAGAAATGAGTGGCTTTGTATCTGTTTGAAATGTCTGACTATCTTGAAGTTCTTAGTGTTTCTGAATAGAGAAAGGGCGTTCAAGACAAGTACAGTGTCATGACTTTAAATCGATAGGACCAAATAGGCCATAACCATTTAACGGACAGAACGTGCTATTAAACAATATAAAGAAAGACACAAATATGAATTTTTCATGGAACGAGTGTCCTTGGAAGGAAGGGTGTGGCTTTTACACAAATCATCTCACTTCTACTGTGGTTGAAAGCAAGCACATGCATCATCACCAGCTTGGGAGAGATGGTGGGTGTTTGTTTGATCTCAGCCTCCCAAACAGCTCCAACAGATTTTTTTTGCTGCTCCGCTGGGGGGTCTTGCAGTGCATTCTCTTCATGCAAAACAACAAATAAAACAACAACAAGCGCACACAAAAAAAGGGAAAAGAAAGAGACAAAAGCGCTAAACTAAACTTTAGTCTCGGAGGAAGCGCCGGTCCCCAGATGTGGTTAGCCTGCTCTGCACCACTTCTGCTCCCTCTTATTTTAGCATCACAGACAGAGAGAGTCGGTGGTGGGTGGGCTGCTGCTACTGTCACACGAGAGAGCTGAGTGGGGTGATTCACTCATGCATTAATTAGACTCAGTTGTAACGGCAAAGTATAAGTGTGTGTGTTTGTGTCTCTGTGTGTGTGTGTGTGTGTATGTGCTTCTACATGTATTCGTAAGTTTTTAACAATTTCTCTCTATATGTGCGAGTGTGTGTGCCTGCCCATGCACCTGTGTGTGTGTGTGTGTGTGTGTGTGTGTGTGTGTGTGTGTGTGTGTGTGCGCGTGCGTGCGTGTGTGTGTGTGTGTTTGTGTGTGTGTGTTGGGTAGGGGTTTATTTGAGTGTGTCAATATATGTGGGAGAACTCCTGGAGGCAGCCTGTTGTGTGTGTGTTTGCAAGGCTGGTCCCATGAGACTATATGCCAATCACTGGAATCATCTTAAACGAAGAGCTGCTATCTGGAGACTCCGATTTTCCGTGGTATCCAGGGACTGCAGGCATTCCGAGTTCTCTACTATGCCACACTAGCATGAAATATGTATGACTCAGCCTCAACCAGAAGGCACCTGGATTCCTAATTATTCCATTTTCTGTGAAGAGCCACACAACGTACTGTAGCATCCACAGTTCCACATGAAACTGCTGAACAAGGACATTAATTGAGCTCTTTTAATGATAATAATATATCATAAAGTGAAACAGGAGTGCAAGGGGTTTGATCTAGCCTGGTCATACCAAACCCTCGTACTAATATCGTGTAATGGTGAAGGGAAATGAAAATTGAGCGGAAGCTTACATATGGCTATGCCAGGCTAGGTTTGATCCTGTGTTTGTGGCCCTGTTTGTGTATGTGGGGTTTGTGTTCATATAGACAGCATGCAGCACTGCATGTGTTACATCATGCATGAGTGCATATATGCTACGTAAGCAGCACATACATGCACAGTACATACAACACATGAATATTGTATTAGTTATATAGGAAGAAATGACCTGAAATGTGCTGAGATGTGCAAAGGACAGGTGAAGGGGAAAAGGAAGGAGTTTTTGTCCTTCATGAATTATTTATCTTTCTTCTCTCACCCTCTCTCTCTCTCTCTCTTATTGGCAATTTGTTTCATGTAAACCACAACAATTTTTACAGATATATACAGTAATTTCCTATTAGCCACATTGTGTATAAGCCGCAGGACAGTGTTTCATGCAAGTTAAAAGAAACAAAACCATATTATTACCATATTAAGTGCCCCCGTGTATTAACCTCATAACTGAAGAAATTACAGTAGACTGCATATGATATGCTTGTGCAAAGAAATCATGATTCACCTCCATATTATTCAGTCACCCCCACCACAACATTCTGCTTGTGTTTACACAAGTGTGTGAGAGCGAGTGCATGCATGCGTAAATGTGTGTATGCATTTGTGTGTGTGTGTGTAAGAGACAGAGTGAGAGAGTATCTAAGACTATTCCCCTGCAGCTCTGCCTCTTCTCGCTGGCACGGGTTCAGAGTGCTCTTGAACGTTCATCTCAGACGAGGCTCCTAGAGTTATTGCCAGGCTAATGGAGGGGGAAGAATTAGGAGCTGTTTACCCAGACTGCCAAAGGGGAAGCCGTTACTCAAAGGCTCTGACACGCAGTCTGGTATTTATATAATTTTTCATTTAATCAGGGGTAATTTGTGTTTTTCTATTAGTTTTTTGAGCTATCATCTAAAGTGTGGTGTCATTTGAAATGTCCAAAGAGATTGCAATGCTTGTCTGAGTGGTTTCAAAACTGGAAGATGCACTTCTGGAGTGATATCACTGGTTCTGTCTCTCTCTCTGTACGTGTGTGCTATCAACATTGTGAACAAGACATCCCAGATTTCTACTTCCAAAGTAAAAAAAAAAATGTTTTTAAGATAGTCCCTTGCCACCAATCTTAAGTAACACTCCATGTTATACTTCAGCTCATGTTCACAACATATTTTTACTCCCACTCCTTTCCTTGTCTTTCCTCCAAATCTGAAGGCAACGCCCAGGTTCTGCAGTACTGCAGTCTGCCTCTCGCTTTCCAAAATTTCTCACCCCTCCTCTGCTCCCCTGCCTAACTCTCTGCAGTAGAAAGGGGGGGGGGGGGGGAGGAGGAGGAGAGGAGGAAGGAGGGGGTGAGAGGAGAGGAACTCAGTGACGCTCACTGCTGCACTGCACCCAAGTCACCCTGACAGATTCTTTCATATATTATTCTTCAGAACCCACTCGTTCTAATGTTTCCAAAAAGTCCAAAGGGCCCATTACTGACTGAGGGATCAAATCACTCTCTCATGTTCAATAACTCAATATTGCACTCACTCACTCTCTTACTCTTCAGCTATCCATTCACTTACTAACTCTCTCATCTTTTCATTTACAGTTACTTATTCACTCACTCACTCACTCTCTCAATTACTCACTCACTCATTCACTGACTTATTCACTTCCTTACTTAGGATACTCACTCAATCTTTCACTAACTCACTGACTCATTCACTCACTTATTCCCTTTCTTTCTGAGTTACTTATTCACTCACTCACTTATTCACTTCAGTCAGTAACTTATTCATTCGCTTTCTTATTAGCTCTTCTACAGTTGTTTATTGTCTCACACATTCACATGAGGATTTTGAAGACAACAGTGGACCTGGTGTTGACACTTGTTTCCACATATGTAGACAGACCCTGAGCAGGCCCCTGAAGTTTACACAAAACAGAGCAACCATTCACACGCACGGCTTGTCTCACTTCCTGTCACTCACCTCTGCTGTTGGCCTAAATCACTCCACATCCTTTCACATTTCATGCTCTAATCTTAGTCTCTTATCTGTATGTCAGCAGCTCAACCGTGACTGGCGTTGCCACACATCTAAAAACCTGCCCATGTGGTTAGGATCATTGAAATCTGATGAGCAGCCAGGTTTGAACTGCACCAGTGGGGGAAATAAAGCCATCGACACCTTCAGCTGCGGAGACATTTCTGGAATAGTGATTTAAATAGATAGCTTAATCTGTCAGGGACTTTCGATTTATAACGTCTCATCCAATACCGGCTGGCTGAGGAGCTATTACTGAATTGTCTATGTCTGAGTTTGTCGTGTTAATGGAGTATTACACAGGAAATGAGGCATAAAGGCAAAGCAACAAGAATATCTGAGATATATGGAAACACCGGTATCAGCTCTAATAAAAGGGTTTACAGTATATCGAGGATGCAGCTGTCTATCTTTGTGCAAACGTCTAGGAATTTCAGGTCTTGAAAAAATTATGAGCCTGACTGACTGTCTGACAAAATGTCAGTTTCACATAAGCTTTATAGATCCGTGTTGCTCCGTCGGAATCAATATACAGTACAGAACAGTAGTTGCACAGCAAGAGCACGCTTTGCAAAGCAAACACATTTGCTGTAATGCAATGCTTGTCGAAGACTTGCCCAGTATGCATTGATCTGGAACAGCATTAACATTGTCCTGAAGTGCTCCTCGGGCCGCTCTCAGGGGGGCAGCGTACAGTAACTTAACCCCGGCCCCGGCCCCGGGGCTCCAGCACATTTCCGAGCAGGACACCAGAGCGGAGAGCGGCGGCTCAATAATGCAGCAACATGCATCAGAAATGCACGCCCACTCATCTGCATTCAGTGGAATGCAATTTGTTTGGTACCAACAGAGCTTTTGGCTTTCTCAGGCTGCATGGCCTCATGGAAAATTGCTACGGTTGCTGAATTCATTTACAAACCCCCTTTAAAAAAAAAAAAACATAAACAACCTTCTATTTTATTTGATGGATGTGGAGGCTCGGTATGAGGCAGTGTTCTCATCAACGATTCCGATACAGAGCCAGGGAGAGGCCAGGAGATATATTTCTAGCTGACAGGAAACAAAGCTGAAGCATTGAGGCTATGGATCAGACAGGGGGACAGGAGGGGCCTTCTCAAGACCCTCAATCTGCTTTCTTGGGTTCTTCTATAGCCTATAGTGTGGCCCCTCTGAGTGATCAATATTTTCTAATGAGACCAACCAAAGATGAGAACTGAAGATATCTGGTGTGAAGTGAGCTAGAGTGAAGTATTAAAAAACTCTTAATGCTTAATGAATTAGCCAACACTTAGATATGTTTGCTTATAATTCAGGCTGAGGCCTGTCATATCATGGTTTGAACAGCTTTAAATGTTTGCAAAGGGGACAGGCTACACTGCATACAGAGTTCTCTCTCTCTCTCTCTCCCTCTCTCTCTTGCTGCCATCTAGAGTATAGGCCTATACACAATCTTTTAATAATTTCCTGTGGCTATTGCCTATTCCACTCATTGCTTTGAGCTGATCAGAAGTATGAACCAGATGAATACATTTTAATCGGATGAATACATTTGAACTGACCCCTGAAGCAATTATTTACTCATTCATAATGGGGAAAAATAAACAAACCTACCTGTTGTTGGCTTAATGAGTAGCCTAACCATGACGTGAGACATCTTTATCCACATTGCAGAGATGACTGACTGGTTAAATTCAGACCCACCACGGCTTCTGGTATGGTTTCTCAATCCAAATCTGTCACAGGTATTAGTATAGAGTAGGTTGAATTTTACACAGGCACCATCTCGGACGACTTTAAGAACTGAGGGTCCTTCCATCATAATCAAAACACGTTCCAAGCATGGAGGAAAAGTAGTCGTAGCTATCGTTTGTACTTCTTTTTAACAGAATACAGGTCAGTTGAAAGTTCGATATGATTTAATCGCATGTGTGTTTTGTGAAGTTTGCCCACTGTAATTAGTTGCCCCCCTTTTCCATGCAAAAGAGATACAAGGTTCGCCGACTGTTGCTGTCATTAGCCAGATTAGGTAGCAGCTAACGTTAGCAACACGATATGATTTTTGATATGACAGTCGAGACGAGATGATATCCGTTTTTTTCTACAATTCATGATTTAGTTTTGCCGTAATAAATGATTTGGATTGACAATGGAATGTAATGAATTCGTGAAATATGGCGTTATCTTCGGTGGGCTAGCTAATCAGGAATCTCAAGCTGAAGCTACATAAATTAGGTGGTTGGGTTATTTTTTGTTTTTGTTTTAGACAGTTCAGCTTGTGTGATATGAACTTGCTTGACATTTTATAGGTAAGGTAATCAATGTTTAATGTATATAAGCATGCTAGGCTGGCTAAGTAGGTAATCGACAGATAATAGCATCACTAAATTAGAGTAATATGTTGTTGTACAGGGTGTTAATTGCCTGAATAAGAAAGACCATGGGGCGATCCTCGAAGGATAAACGAGACATATACTACAGACAGGCGAAAGAGGAAGGCTGGCGAGCAAGGAGTGCATTCAAACTGTTGCAGCTGGATGAAGAGTATAATCTTTTTGAAGGTAAAATGGACCTCAATTTGTTTCTAAATAGTTTATAATTTAAATGTAATGTAATGAAGTGGTGTTCTTGATAGGGTGGTTGAGAATGAGATGTCACTGTTTTACACTACATGGACAGACCGTATTCTAATACATGTTGTGTAGGGGTGGGAATTGGCAAAAAAATTAAGATTCGATACTATTGCGATACTTGGGCCACATTTCGATAATATTGCGATTCTTAACATATTGCGATACACCAAGTATTGCAATTCGATTTTGCGATATATTGCTATTCATGTCTCTCATATTATTCTAAGTCATTACAAAAAATTAGGAAAATAACACTGTTCAACTCACTTTGCAATGGCATGGTGCATGTCAAGGTCCTTACTATTCACTTTTTGTTGAAAACCAAAATACACCCACCTTTTTCGATGTGAAAGTAGTGTAGAGTGTCGTGTATAACAGGTTGTGATTGTGAAGCCATTTTCATTTATTATTGCTGTTGAATGCACAATGAAACACCACAACACGTGCCCCCCTTATAAGCATAATAAGCTCATTTAATGTGATCAGAGTAAACCCTGAGTAAAATCGACTCAAATAAAAGTAAAATGGATAATTAAATTATATAATTAAGTATTGCGATACTTTGAGCTACAAGTATCGATTTAATTGTGTGCACAAAATATCGCGATACTGAACAGAATCGATTTTTTCCCCCACCACTAATGTTGTGGTCCTCAGGAGTGACCCGTGCTGTAGATCTGTGTGCCGCCCCAGGAAGCTGGAGTCAGGTGCTTGCTCGTAAGCTCCGGTGAGATCTTCATTCATTTCCGTGTGAAAGAGATGTACCTCTTTATGAATAATGAAGTTCTATTTGGTCCTTCGTCACTTGCCTAGCATTGTAGATGATGTGGTGCATTCAGTCTTGTCATGTTCTTCCAACATAGTGTATTTTGTGCTCTTCTCTTGCATCTCTGTTGTTGGAGCACTTGATGGTCTTTTGGGCCTCCACCTTTGCCGTAAAGGCAGAGATGCTGCCGTTGAGGCATCTAACCTTAACCCAGCTCTACCTTGAAGCCTATGGTGGGGGCTCAGAAAACTACAAAGCTGTTGGAGTGCTCATCTTCAGTAGAATGTATTTTTAAGGTGTTTGCCAAACTGGCCTGAATCTGCATAATCAGCTCAGTGAAGTTGATTATGGGTGCTCGTGTTGGGCTTTGTACGTATGCAGGGTTGAGTGTGTTCTCTACAACGCCCCGTTTGGCTTCTGAAGTTGACCTTGTGTCTTTTGTGGTGTTTCAGGACCAAAGAAAAAAAAGAGCATGTGAAGATTGTTGCAGTGGACCTCCAGGCCATGGCGCCTCTACCAGGAGTCACACAGATTCAAGGAGACATCACTAAGGTATGTACTGTAGTACATACACCCATCTGTTCTAAGTTCTAAGCGGAACTAATGTATTAAATACATATTGGGTGCATGACACTACTGTATTCTACCAGGTTAGCAAAGATGAAGAATACCGCACATAGTTAACATCATTGACATCATATAGCTAACATTAGTACATGATTTAACATTTAATATAGGCCTATTAGCATCATACATGGAATGATGAACTTGAATTGCATCATGAGATATACCAAGTGTTGATGCATTCCTTTGATACTCATGCAAAACTTTCACTAACACGTGTCTTTATTGTAGTTATCCACAGCTGAAGAGATCATCAAGCACTTTGAGGGTCAGTCTGCAGATCTGGTCGTGTGTGATGGAGCACCAGATGGTAAGAGATGGTCATACACTGCAATTAAATGGTTTTGAACACTTGCTTTGTCAAACTACAAAATGAAAAAGCCTGCTTAGAGTAGTATGACTATTCTACAGTTCAGAAGTTCAGAATCATCGCTGAACCTCCTGTCAGGCCATTGTCAGACAATTGATACTCAGGATCAAGGCTGTGTTAAGCAATTCATGACCAAGAAATGGAAATGGAAACCACAAAGACATGTATTACATCCTTCATCAAACAGTGGAAACTGTCTCTAACCAAGCAAGTAAGGCCAATGAAAGGCCTCATTGCATAATTGTGTAGGAGGCTAAAAGGAGCAGAAACTAATTTGAGGAACAAATAGATCTCTGATGTTCGCCTACAAAAAAGAACCAAAGCTGCCATCTTTGCCCATATAAGGGGATCCACAGGTTAATTGAAGCTAACTACTACCTATGGCAAGTTGTATTGCAAGTTAGCTCAGGGGTAGTGCTAGCAAAAATCTTTTTGCCGTTTTGGCAGTTTGCTAGCTTAACGTACCAAAGATCACCACTCAAAGGCAGAGGGCAAAAGAGTGTTGAGCAAAACGTCTGCATACAAATGTACACATAAATGCAGCATAGTCCACCTTGAGAAGAAGCAGTAAGGTTGTAGGTTTGTAACTGTTGGAGCATTTAAAATTAAATCACTGGTTCCAAGCAGAAAGCTGCTATTTTTAAGAAGAACACATTATTTATACCCCTTACAGTATTTTCTTTTCATTTGTCCCACATTTAAAGGATCAAATGTGAGTTCTTCCAAGAAGCTTGGTATTTTTTAGTGGCTCTTTAATGGTTGTATATTTGATCCTAAATTTGCTCAGGGCAGGTTTGTTGGTCTTTCTCGCCATTTTATCTCAAGGCAACCCAGTGGTGATTATGCAGCTTGTGTCCAATCAGTTGACCTCCATCCTCCCCTTCAAATTGTGCTGGGAGAGCTTAGAAAGACGATGATGATAAATTATTATCCATTTATATGTACCTGTCTTACTTGAAATGCCTCTGTAGATTAATGTGATTGCTTCAGTATTCCAATCATTGAACATATACTTGTTCCTTAATTTAGAGCGGGCAATATGTCCTTAAACCATTTTTTTTGTACAGCATATATCTTTGACTCTATTAGTAAAATGTGTTTTTGTATGTTTGAAGATTAAAGTTCAGGCCTATAGCATTTATTTATGAAAAGAAGCAAGGTTGAGGGGGGTTTTGATGAAATGGGGAGGAAGTTAGCTATCTTCTGGCCTGATAGAGTTCAGGCGTGGTGCCTGAATTGAGGCTTGAGCTCGGCCATGTACGATGTCAAGAAAGGCTATTCTCTATATGAATGTCTTTGAATGTATTTGATAACTTCAGGCACAGATTTCCTGTCTATCAGCCCTGTATCTTGCTTGCTGATCACTATGGCTGATCACTATTTTTTGCCTGTGACCATACAACTAGAAATGTAATATGTTTGGCAGCTGGACAGGAAAATAAATCACTACTCATAAATCCACAATAGTGCCTCATTTTTCATTGATTAAGGATTCATGGAATCATGACTAGTACTTCTGAGAAACAACCTGTCTTGATCCAGCTCTCATCAGTAGTCTGTTCATGACTATGAATATGATTGTTGATTTCACAGTGAGATGAAAATTTAAAAAAAAGTGCTCTTAAAATATTGATTCAAGTAGCTCTAAGTGACAGCCTAAGTGTCTCGTCTAGTGATCTAATGATATTTCAACTCTATCTCAATTTTTTTTTCTTTGGTCAGGCTGATGAAAGCTCATTGAGGTGGCTAGTTTTTTAATCATTTTTTTTATTAAAAACTGTGTGATCTGTGTCCACAGTGACCGGACTCCATGATGTGGACGAGTACATCCAGGCACAGCTTCTGCTTGCAGTGAGTACCTGCTGTTTTGGGCTCATGCATTTTATTGCACTCTGAGCTAAGATTACAAATAACTGTTACTGTTAAACCAAAAAGGGACGGGGGCTGGAGAGCTGCCTGCGGCGTTCAGATGGTAGAAAAAGTGGGGTGATTTGAAGCAATAAAGTCGGTAATCACAAAATAACAACTTTTGACAACTCTTGACCTGATGAAGGCCTGGATGGTGGCCGAAACATGTTGGCATGAACTAGCCTATTTATTAAAGCGGTTTTATTTATAAGAAGAGTGCCTTGGCTTCCTGCTTGTTAACTGTTACTGTTAGTTATAACCTTCAAACTGTGTTTTAACATTGTGTTTTAGAATTTAGAATAGACTGTTGAGAATGCTAATAATAATACTTTAGAAATGTTAACATTTATACTAAAAGCATTTGTGAAACAGTCATGTGTGAAGTATGTGGTGAGATACAGCGCCATGGACATTTGGTGGAGTAGTGCTTTTAGGCTCAGTGTAGCAATATGTGGAAACTTTGATGCTAATTTCGTTGAGCAATCTGTGTGGGTGTGAGGATGTTGCCTGACTCTGTGGTTGACCTTGGTTATGTTTTGCATAGGCTCTCAACATCACCACACATGTTCTCAAGAAGGGTGGAACATTTGTTGCTAAGGTGAGATGATTAAAGCGCTTGCATGTGTATCACGCTGTGCCTTTGCAAATGTACTTGGGACTGTGTGTACAGTATTTTCCTTTGTATTAGTTGTATAGTGTATAAACCGCAGGACAGTGTTTTATGCAAGTTAAACAAACAAAACAATATACCATATTAACTGTCCACATGTATTAACCTTTTTTTTGGAAAATCAATGTATAATCAATGCAAAATCAATGTATAAACGGCGGTTATTACTTAGGAAATTCTGTTATTTTTTTGGTTACAATTTTGACTTTGATGATGCATGAAACCTATTTTATCTGTGTGGTCCATTTTTAAGCACTTTGAATAATTTGCTCCCAAATAATTAATGGACTTTGTTGTTCCGGGGTGTAGATCTTCCGGGGGAAGGATGTGACCTTGCTGTACTCCCAGCTGAGGATCTTCTTTAGTCGGGTCACCTGCGCCAAGCCTCGCAGCAGCCGAAACTCCAGCATAGGTGAGTCAGGGAAGACCCTCCACCGGCAGGGCCAGCCACTGCACACTGGCCCGAATAAGAACACCTAGTGCAGACAGTATTATGACCCGTCAAACGTTTGATCAAGCAGGGTTTATTTGATTTTGAGTTATGGTGAAGATTTTTTATAGAATTTTAAAGATTGTGTTTAATGTCCGGTAGCAGTAGGGTTGTACAGTAGGATTTTTTTTATTATTTTTTTAAAATGTGTTACATTTCCACTGCTTTTGTAGTGCCCACAATCTAGGGTGTGTTTTCTAGTGTGAGTTGAGTTTCCTATGGTGGAATGCTTAGTGGTTGTCGGTTTGACCCATTTCTACCTTCCCTTCTGCAGAGGCGTTTGTGGTGTGCCGAAACTACTCCCCACCGGAAGGCTACGTCCCCAACATGTCCAATCCTCTCTTGGACCATTCCTATGGTAAAGTGGACTTCGATTTTTCCTTGTAAACATTTGATACAGTTTCCATTTTTGTATGCCTTTAATTGAATTATTACATGTGTGTGTTTGTTGATTAACCTGTGAGGTGATATACACAATTGTAACTATATTAATGCTGTGTGTCTTTGACGTAGATGTAGACTTTAACCAGCTGGAGGGCTCAAACCGGATCATCGTTCCTTTCCTCGCCTGCGGCGACCTGAGTGGCTTTGATTCAGACCGCACCTACCCTCTGCAGGTACTTGTTTTAGTGTCACCGCTCTCACAACAACACAGTAATTTCCTGTGTATTAGCCGCATTGTGTATAAGCCGCAGGACAGTGTTTTATGGAAGTTAGAAGAAACAAAGCCATATTAATGCCGTATTAACCTAATAGCTGAAGAAATGTTGCAAAATCAATGTATGAGCCACGGCTAATAGAAATGACGCTAGTTAAATGCATATTGTTGTCTCACGTGTTGTCTTTGTCTGTCTTCTCTCCAGCTGGATTCCAGTAAAGAGTACAGCTACACGCCTCCTACTCAGCCCCCCATCCATCCACCGTACGAACAGGCCTGTTTCCTGCGCAAGAACAACCTGCTGGCCAAAGAGGATGCCCCAGCGGCGCCGTTGGACCACACTCTCTCTGCCATGCAACTGTCAGCCGGCGAGGAGGTAGACCAGCAACCCTCAACGTCAGCTGACCAGAGAGAAAGCCAAGGCACCAATGTCACTGATCTCCCGACTCCCACTGAAAAGTGATCCGATTTAATAAGGACTGATCACGAGTTATGGGTCATTTCCAAAACACACACAATCACCGATTCATGATCGAAATAGGTCTTTGTCAATCACATTTTAACAATTATAAGATATTGATTTGTTTTCGTTTGTAAAATAAAGTGTCATACTGCTATTTTAACTTGAGTGTCATACAGTTGTTATTGCATAAATTGGGCTAGCTTTTCAAGGTGCTAAATTACCTAGAATGAGCAATGGAATGCGAGAAAAGATTTACTAGTAGCAGCTATGCTAATCAGAGCTATGCTTTTGGCTCAGACCGTACTCACTCGTAATACCACAGTGTACTAGTCTGGCTATCACTCTACTAAGCTCAATCTTTTAAGATTGATCATTAGTCTGGGGAGTCTGCGCTTTATTTCTACTGCCCAAGAGCCGTTATCAATGGGCATAATTCAAATGACCGAACATAAAGTCCTTCTACCAATCAGACAAATGACCCGAGTGCACCTTAAGCTGGTTTGGGATTGGACCCAGAAGATGTGGACAGGAAGCAGGAGAGATAGATGTGCAGGTTTCCAGCCTGAGCTGCAGGGCGAAATCCAAATCGCCGGCAGATCAGGCAGGTTTCACCCAGCCTAACAGTGTACTTCAAGAAGAGTTAAAATGCAGGGCAGTCGAAAAGTGTCATTGCGGATGTACTGGTGCGTTCTTCTCAACTCAAATTCTACATAATGTATAGCTCACGCCAATAACTGAAAATGGAGATATGCATCACTGGCTCCTCTCATATCTAGAGAATGGCGCCAGGTGATGAACAAAAATAGGACAACAGTTTCCGACAACAAAAGTGCATGTGCATCTGGTTTCTTTTCTATTACGGCTTGGTATTAATACATGGAGTTAGCCACGTCCTGGACTGAAAGAACCGTAAATAGAGACCTCTATTGAAAAAGAAAAGCGGATTTGGCTGCGAAAGCCATACAATTGATGTGTACTTTTAGAACATGCATTACACTAGAATAGAATAGAATAGAATATATACTTTTTTGATCCCGTGAGGGAAATTCGTTTCTCTGCATTTAACCCAATTTAACCGAATTAGTGAACACACACAGTGAGGTGAATCACACACTAACCCAGAGCAGTGAGCTGCCTGCCCAACCAGCGGCGCTCGGGGAGCAGTGAGGGGTTAGGTGCCTTGCTCAAGAGCACTTCAGCCGTGGTGGACTGGTCGAGAGTCGAACCGGCAACCCTCCGGTTACAAGCCCGAAGCCCTAACCAGTACACCACAGCTCATGGACTCTGCACTTTGCACAGCATTTAAATTAAAGTCAGTCTATGTGCAAAGGTCTAGTGCATGAGCTGGCAGCATCATGTGGCGTGAGAGCTTTGAGCGTGGGCGCTTTTTTATCTTCACACAGTATTTCCCTGTATACACTCTGTGTTAAGTGAAAAACTGTGTGAAAGTGATGGCCAGTCTGAAATTAACCTCCGTCTCTCTGTTTCCTGTTATGTTTTCTTGACACCTGCAGATGGGCAACCAACCATATCGCCTACTGTGGCCTCTATTCAAATGTTGCACTACTACTATGAGGCTCCACTGGTGCAAACATTTATCATTGCTGTGCTGTTTCCATTACCTTATAGTGTAACAGGCTTCAACCTGTCCATCGAGAAAAGAGTTCAAGATCATCTTTGCTTAGATTATGTCCTCAGTACTGCAGTAAGATAAGGCAGGCGTTGTGGCTCAGTTGGGGGTTGCCCAGAGACAGAGAGTCTGATCTCTTGCTTAGACGGAACTGACGAGAGATTTTCACAAGCAGTTGTGTTCCGGTCATCGGTTTCTATGGGCATTAAATTAGCCATTTTACTTGCTGCAAGAGTTCAGATCTTGTCTAAAAATAAAAAACCATAACTTTCATTTGATATTTTGCTCAACTGACTGCTGTTCTGAGAGCAGTGTCTTTAAAAACATGGTTTGTGGTTTCAGGCAACGTTCATGAACTATATATGAGAGCACCTATTTTCTTAATCTTAATATCTTAACATAGACTGACTTCTTTGAGACTAATAGAACTACTAGAATTAGAGTAGTAAAACTTGGTTTCCACTGTTTTAACACTGTATAAAAAGTCTTAAAACACAGCATGCACACACTGATAACAATGACAATTTAAATATTGTATTTGATTTCACATTACAAATCAATTATTTTTTCAGGAATATTTCTTCTGAAGAATCCAATAAGTTAAAACGGTTTAGATTAACAGACAGGAGGTTGTCTTCCCCAGCGCGTGTACTGTACATGACACCACAGGTACCACAATTTTCCATCACCTCATCATGATATTGTGTTCTTCTTGTGTACGTACATCCTGGTTACTTTGTTGAGAGATTGAGATCTCAGACAGATGCTCGACAAGAGCGCCACAGGAAGTGACATTTTAGTGTAGTTCAATGATTCAATCAACCAATAGTCAGCTTAAAGAGTGCAGTGTCTAGCCCGCATCTAAGAATAGATCAGCTGTCATTTACATAGTAAATGCAAATTAATTTGTTTCACTATCCATTTCTATCCACACTTGCAGCTTGCTGGTAGACATTTGATCACAAACCATCGTATGTCTTGGGGATCTCTATGTCTTGATAGTGTCTCTGCATACCCATTTGTAGCTGTGCTCACTAACTTGCCAACAGCCACGCAAGAGGGGTGAAGGTCAGGCCTTCTCATTTTGGATTCTACATCAGGTAGGAACATGTGAAACACATCCTTAAGTTTTGCTCTGTAGACCAACATAATATGTGAACTGTGTCCATTGAGTTACCTATAGTCTCACTGTCTGATTAATCTTGGTAACCATTTCTCAAGGATACCGTGTGTTTCTGGTATTCAATATTATATGTTATGAATAGTAATACTGTATTCAATATATACAGTATTACTATTCTGTCATTTCCATTTCATGGGTCTGACAGAAATCGCTATATAATTCAGTGTATTGGTCAAATTATAGTTCAGGTGACCACTAGAGCAGCACAAACCATATTGTGTTTGATGTGTGTTTGTTAAATGACTAGGTCAGGGCTTGAATACTATCCGTGATATGTGCTTTGCACTATGTGCCTTTGTAATGTGCCGTCCTTGCAGTGTAAAGTAGTGAAGTAATGAAAATATGCAAAATATTATTATCACCGAGAAACAATACTCTTTTCTGATTGGCTGGTATGGGGTGGCTATTAATTCTGAAAATAACAGGACATATGAAGTAAATCTGGTAAAAGAAAAAAAAGATATGTAAAAATGTGCGCATATTGTGATTGTACATTGATACTTTAACTTATTTTGTATTGTTGTTTTGAGTTTTGAGTAGTACCTAGCTGGTAGGACCAAGTAGGCCTAGACATTGTAGTCCCAGTGTCTATTAATGGCATATCTTAAACTAGCGTGATCAATTTAAGTTCCCGCAACAGTGAGCAGTGGATCACAGGCCTGGTAGAGGCTTGAGCTCGCCAAAGAAGGATGTCAAGAAAGGCTATTCTCTATATTGTCTTTGAATACATTTGATAATTTCAGGCACATATAATTTTCTGACTATCAGTCCTGGGGCTGGGATCAACTTGTGCCCCCGAAAAATTTAATTCCCGGTCGTCAATTGGTTTCTGCTGCCGGGTCTGATACCAACCTGGTTAAAGTCTCTGTCTGGAAGTCCATCCAAGTATTGTCAGCCATTTCCAGCAGTTGAAAACATGATCCTTAAATGGTTCTTATAATTCCCATTTGCCTGCCCTTGCTGCCTGCCCACATTGATTGAATATTATGGACAATTTTGACAATTTACAAAGGATGTAATGACCTGTTCTCTTGACATTTCTGTTTGATTTTTAAACAAAATATACTCTATATAGCTATCTAGCAGAGTGGCGTTTTAAAGATGCATCATATGATTAATTTTATGCTTAGTAAGGAGAACAAATTACTAAAGACTCACTAATTTGATTCTACAAAGGTAAAGTAAGTAGCTTAGCCTATGAAACAGCAGTGTTTGGCCAGCTCCAGACTATGAGTACAGTGCGGGCTGATAAAAAAGAACCTTACAGGCTAAATTACGAGAACAGCATAGCTCCACCACTTATTGTCTAACGTTCTTATACAAATGCGAAATACAAACAAATAAACAAATATGAAATGCAAACCATGACATGCAACCCTGGAATTTGCGCTTGTTTGCTCACTCTTTGTGTGCTTATGCTCTAAGTAGCCTATTCCAAATGATATGGTAAAGTAATGTTCAAGTTAGATCTGCAGCACAAAGGAGAGTGAGAGGACACCCGTGTCCTGCTTGTATGTTTGATAAATAGGTCTTTTTCATCTCAAAGTTTCAGTGCACGATCGGAATAGTGGTTTCATATTTGTTAGTCAACTTCGTAAAATACTTTTTGGGGCCACACTCAAAACAATAGGCCTTGACACAGCCATTACCTGAGAAATCAGTCCACTGGAAATGGCCTTCAAGTGTGGGAATTCATAATCATCATAAGAACTCTCCATAAAATGGTACTGTTAAAGGAGTGGCAAAACAAGGCAACTGTCTTAGAGGATCCACATTAAAGCTGATGTTGCTTTGATATGGAAAAGGATTTAATACATGATGAAATCTTAGAAGATCTTTTTGGCCAACCTTCAAAGCACTATGGCATCAATCAAACACCACCAATGCAATCCCAACAGACTAAAACCATGCTGTGAAGATTTAGAATGGAAGGGAGGGAGAATGAATGGAAACAAATTCTAAACTGCAGTCTGTGTTGTAAAACTAATGGCCGAGGTATTGCTTACCAGTAAGACAGTTCCAAGAAGCATAAGGCTATGCAATATTTGAGTGGCTCAATTCAAAAGGTGAATCTACCTTTTACATTGCGTAGTCGAAGCCCCGATCAATATTGAGAATTTCTAGCCCTCAGTCCATGACTGCCATCCAATCTAGATATAAAATAAATTCTGTAAATGAGGAAAAGCTCTGCAGAATAGTCAAAACTGGTACAATCTCACCTCAAACATGTTAGTTATACTTAGTTTGAAACGAATTATCAATTTGATCACAAACAACCTCGTACCTTAAGAATGATGCAGTATAAGTGTTTACTGTTACATACTGAAAATACTGATTAGGAAAACATTGTATTGGTCAGTGAAGATTTTCCAACTTACTTTGTTGTTTTATAGAGTTAGGTATGTCCAGTAGTGACTGTTTGGTAGTGAACATCTTTGAAACAGCTGAGAAATTATATCATGGCTTTTTTTCACACAGTTTTCCATTATCACCACAACAGGATGTTGTGTTTACTAGTGACTGACTTGTTACCTGAAAATAACTCAAAGAGTGTAACAGAATGCTACATGCTGCACTGTTGATAGGTTCTACTGAGGTAAAAGTAAGTTAAAGAGCACTGGCCTCTACCATGCACCTACTGTAAGAGTAGATACGTGTAATAAATGTAAATCAGTCTGTTTGCCTCTGTTCCTCTTCACACTTGCAGCTTCCAGCAGATGTTACCATGCACCGTCTAATATGGGGTGTTTTACGTAAGTTGACTTATAACTTCTATCTCTGCATATATCAGTTTGGTTTCTCTTTGTATGATATAGTCTCTCAAAAACACTATCTCATTTTGTTTTAGTTGCTGTCCAATTACATCCAACAATATCAGGTAACAAGTTGCATTATAACATGTCTTTCAGAGTAAATGAATCAAGCTATTTTATTTCATTTGTGAAATGTCTGATTTGTCATCATGCACATTTTGTGTGGTTTTCTTTTAAAGGCTTTTAAGACTTTTTGTAGTCTGATTCTATTAAAGTATTTTTTGCGCAACAGCAAAAAAGACACTAGGAATCTCCTCTGTCATAAATGACAGACAAGAAATATCGGGACGGGTGATAATCTTTTTTTTCTTGAATTTCCCCTGGGGGATCAATAAAGTATCTACAGTATCTATCTATCTAGCTATCTATCTATCTATCTAGTATGCATTAATGTAATAGCTTCACTTTGATTTACTAAATCCTGTTGACAAGTGTTTTGAGGAAATCAATAGCAAGTAAACTGATGAACATGGAAATAATGTTATTATTTAATATTTGTATTAAGCACTGACTGAAGAGTTAACAGTCAGATATCCAAAATCCAGTGATATCCAAAATCCAAATAAAAACTTGGTTACAGTAACACTAGATTATTGAATATTTGACTTTATATGCTAGCTAATGCTTAGCTGCTGTGTCAGCCTCTGTACAAAGAGAAATACAGCTACTCGGTTTCCCATCCACAGGTCCGCCTAAACCAGTGGTCTCTGCCCAACTGTCAGTCATGACGGTGAAGGACGAGGTTGAGCTGTACTGTACCTACAGCCCACAGCTTCCAGACACTCAGTGCCTTTTCAATTTCAGTTCCCAAAGGGACCCTGTAAACTCAATGAAGTCCAGCAAAGGACAATGCACAGTGACTGTGGGAGGAGATAAGCTACTGGAAAAAAATGCTGGCTACAGAACAAATACACACATCTCATGTAGTTGCACTGTGAATCACACCACAACATATAGTGGGAATATTACGGTGGTGGTCTTCAATTTTGGTGAGTTTTTAATCTCTTTATCCACATTCCAAAGTGACTTAAATGATTAGTAATGCCGTCTCCCCAGAGCAACTCAGGATAAAGTGTCTTGCTAAAGGGGCACAACTGTGACAGTTGGGAATTGAACCCACAGCATTTCCGGCTACTGTAGACTTGAACAGCTTCTTATCCAATACACTACCATCGCCTACACTCTTAGAAAAAAGTGCTACAGTATATAGAACCAGAAGCCATGCTTCAGATTTGGCATTCCTTACACAATTTAGAAGGGTTCATCAGAGGAACCCCTAGAGTTCTTAAAAGTCTGCATGGATCTATATAGCACCCCAACAACCAATTTTTAAAGTGTATAGCCTAGTAGTCTATATTCAAATAATTATGCATCTTCAAAGTTTAATGCAGTGTAAACATATTTGACATTCCTACATTTCTCTGACAGATCTGCCCATAAAATACATGATTATTTCAATGGTTGTGTTTGGATTCTTCAACTTGGCCACTCTGTGTGTCCTTGCATGGGGCTGTTACATCTTACTGCCCATTTCAAGTATGACATTCTATTAATCTAATAACAACATATCTTTATTATGAATACTGTGTTGTATCTAATGCTCTTCTAAGGCAGTACGTGTTACGAATTCCTGTATTTAAAAAGGGGAATATACATTATATCTGAAGTCAATAGGTTATAGCCTATACTGTATGTCTGGAATTACCCTGAACTAAGATGTTGCAATACAGTTTCTTCATATGAAGTCAGATGTCCTTCAGGAGTGGGTGCTGGCCCTCCATTGTGCTGTTAAAGACTCATCTCTTCTGAGATCACATTCTTTCCTAACTCCCCCACACACCACCTCTTCTCTTCTGACCTTCTTTACCTAGTGTCCTCTCATAATGTACTGTATTGTAGCATGATTTCAATTTAAAGTCATTCATGTTATTCTTTTTGGCCGCTCATACAGGAAACAGAAAACCTTCACTTCTTACCAGGTGAGTACAGTCAGTGGAATATTGTGTTCATTGAGGCATCCTTTGTTTGTGTTTATTGGAAATCTTTTATTTCATGGCCACCTACCTCCTGAACTTTCATTTTCTGTTTCTGCTTATGCAGTACTCAAAATCAACCAACTGACGTGGATCATCAAAGTAGTATGTACTCATCTATCTCAGAACTGTGTAGCAGCTGTAGCTGTAGCTGTAGCAATTGTAAATAAAAAAAAACAGAAGATATCATTCAGTGAACGCATTACTGTGTGTAGCATTGACCTGTTCTTCTCCTGGGTAGCTGGCAGTATCAAAGAAGCAGCGGATGCAGAAAAAGAGGTGAGAGAATTAGGTCTCATATAAGTCAGAGATAGGCTATTATAACAAATCAAAGGACTATGAACAAAGTTTTGTTTTCAGAATTTAAAAAAAATATAAGGAATTGATTTTTGTGATAACAGGAGCCTGGTGAGGACGAACTGTTCTATGCCACAGTGAGGCACTCAACCGAAGTAAGAAGATCACCACAGGTGTTTCGATTTGAGCAGGACTCCGAGTATGCTACGGTGCACATCAACTGACCAACGCTGCCCTTTAATGAGAATGTGCAATGGATAGGAGAGATATCCTGGAGTTATCCTGGAGAGATTCTGAATGTTTCTGCAAAGCTACAAAACAAATTATTTATTTCTTGTCTCTGACTTTTAGGACAAGAGTTTTTTTTTATTTGTATTATTATTTTCTTTTACTTATTTTTGAGTGTTAAGTTTTAAGTACTGTTATGCTGCATCTACAATACTACAATACAGCTCTGTATACTTCCTTAAACTTTTCCGCCAAATAAATTATGTTTAAAGATTGTCGGTCAAGCTCTTCAAAGGTTCTATCAATTATAGGCTATCATAGTAGCATTAAGTAACACAACGTAACATAGTAACATTAAGTATTATGACTAACAGCCTTGTCTCAACCATATCTTAAAAAAAAATAACATGTGAATTGTTACCATCAAACCGAAGAGGTTCTGTAATTTAATAGAATCAGACTGAAGCACTCCAATTTGCTAGCTTGGGCCCGCCCACCTACTGTAAAACTTCTTTCAGGGAGATCTAGTCTGGAACATCATAGTTCATTACCATTACCCTCAGACAAGAAAAATGTCAGGCCAATCAGCAACGAGATGGGAGAATGAAACCGACACTAAAATTGGAAAATTCAGGAATTTATTTACAGTAAAGACAGACCCACATATATTGTTTCCTGACTGTTTGTAAAGTTTAGGCAGAGTAGGAGGTAACATTAGGAATCTCTGATCAATGCGATTGGTGAGGCTAGACCAATGATTTCAAAGTTAGTACCTGTCACCTTGCAAGTGTTGCAAACATTTCCCAATCGAGAGCAGACTCTGTTCACTTTGGGAATGAGTGGACTTTTCCAGGCTACCAATATGCACCAGTCAGTCCTAAGGCCCAAGGATTCTAAGAGCCTAGATCAAATGTATATATAAAGAACTTACTGGTCTGTTATGGTTACAATGTTTGATCTATTAAATTAGCCATTGAGACACCAAAGAACAGCTTGTTACACCTAAATCTCAAACTTGAGAATGTGAAATGCTTAAAGGAATTTTTCTTGACTTAAATTGGCATAACATTTCAGCATGTTTCATCAGTTAAATTCTGTCATGCTGAGGGATTTGTACTCATGAATTGAAACAAAATTGGAACTACTGATTGGATGAACAATCCATAGCGTATAAGTCTGCTGTGCATGTAGAGTTAGGCCTTTCTGTACTCAAGCCTTTGAGAAATACCCTTACAAAGCACATACCTCAAGTGTCAGAAGTGCAGTTTTCAGAGAATGAAAGTTGCTTTTAGGATTATTTGCAGTTCATTTGCAGGAAACGCAATGTTTGTGCATATCTTGCTGAACATAATGCATGCTGGGCTTATCACAATGTATTGTGTTCGGCCAGATCTGTGCAGTGCTGCATGAAGTCGAATTTCTGATGACCGACCAACTGTCTTCTGTGGTCCACGTCTAACCGCAATAATGCGCTCATGACCTTCAGCATATGTGACTTTTATTGTACTGCAAGGTGCTCTTTGTCCTGTAATTTGTCGCTGCAGCATTACGCACCCTACTGGAGGTCTTCAGTAGGGGGAAACTACAGTAGCCTAATATCAGATGTGGCCATGTGCCATTGTTTACTCTCATGATTGCCCCGAGCTTTGATGTCGATAATGCATCTTGCAGTCACCTTTTTCTGGCATGATCGCCCCCTACTTTCTTATCAGTATTGCATCTCGTGGACGCGTCATGTTCGCTTGCGACGACGTGCACCACCGACGCACCAAACGACCGCAAAATACGCGAGGCAGCCATGATGCGAACACGAACGTGTTGTCTGCAGCAAGTCTAACCCTGGCTTAAGGAGAAGAGGTGAATAATAGGTATATATTGCATATAAATGCAAAAACATGTGGTGAAGAGAAGCAGAGCATTCTTAATAACAGATAGAGCGGGGAGCAATACAAATATCCCCTAAGCCAGTTTGGGATAATGCTCTTGAGATATAGATGTATCTAAAAAAATAGAAAGTCGTGGAAAAGTGTATTGGTGATATAGTCTCAACAAAACATGTTATAAACTGAACAAATCTATGGTTCTACAGCATTGGCAAAGTTATCATGATTCAGCCCTCTCATCATATCAACTAACCTAGTTGTGTTGAGTCCACTCAAGTTGTCATTAACTTAACATTAACACCATATAAAGTGGTACTGACGAGTATTGTGAATTTGTAGCGATAAATCATTAGCGATCTGTAATGTAAAGTGTTACCAAGTCATCATGTAGATGATTATGTTTCATTATGATGACTTTCATTTCCCATATTCATAGAGTTCTGTGGTCAGAGGACATATTCAGGACATATTCAACTGCACTGAGACTGCGCAGTCACAAACCCCTCCCCTTCAGAAAGCATGCATGGACCAACCTAAACCTAGGGGTCCCCAGTGTGGTTTATACTACAGGTCCACCCTGGGCATGCCTTGGATGGCTCCATAGCAAGCCAGCCCACCTCTTACACCACTTACGGTGAGAGGAAAGAAGGGTCATCCCTTTTGCCTTTGAATTTGGGCCTGTGAGGTGTAGCTACATCACCCACTAAGTCCGGACCCTCTACATTTTACAAACACCCTGAACAGTTTCTTCAACCGGTTCAACACCCATGCAGGCCAAGGCCACACCCCACTTTAACTTCAATGAACATGTCACCATCACACAGAAACGTGCACAAAAGAGACTGTATGCCATACGCAAATTAAGATCACTGTCTGTTGCCCCCCACCTCCTTCTGCTACTCTACAAAAGCATCATCCAACCCCTTCTACTCTACTGTTTCTTCACTATACTAAATGTCACCAGCAAGAGCAAACTCATTAAAATCTCACACTTAGCTTCCAAAATAATATAGCTTCCAACCCCCAGCCTCACTGATGCAAATGACACAGCCACCACACGCCTTGCCCGCACCATAGCAAGCAGCCCTGACCATCCCCTGAACCGTTTTTTCATCCTACTCCCATCTGGCTGCAGATACAGAGCCCTGGACTGGAAAAACGCGCACTTTAAGAAAAGTTTTGTACCCTCAGCCATCACTGCACTTAACAAACTCTGTGGCAATAATCCATCCCCTCTATTTTTTTGTGTTTATGTTGTCTGCACTGTACACCTTTTTATGGAATGTATTGACGTGTGAACAATGATGTATAAAGTACTAGAGATCCAGACTTGAGTAGAAGTACAAGTGCTCTATCAAAAAAGTGACTTGAGTAGAAGTAGAAGTGCTCTTTAAAAAACGTACTTAAGTGGAAGTACTAAAGTATTAAACATGTTTTGTACTTAAGTATTGCAAGTAGTTTATTTCTTAAAATACTACTCAAGTACTGAAAGTAAAAGTAGAAGTATTGTGTAATTAGCTGATTTGTGAACGAGATGGGTGCAAAAGGTATCAGCACAATCATTCAGTGCAGGCCCCTTGGCAGACATACGGGGGCCATAGCCTAGCCCTAGGCCCTAGACTAGGCTATAAACATGTGGTAGTAGTTAATCAAGGTGAATAAATATAACTGTATGGGTTTCCCAATGTCATTTGTAGGGGTGCTATGACCGATACAACTCACTTTTGATACAATATTAGGTATACACAGAATCATTGATCGTCTGTAGTCATCTAGCTATCTATCTATCTAATGCATCAGTCAGTAGCCATAGCATGAAAAATACATGATAAGACTATAGTGTCACTATTGTTTTAACATAAGTTAAGAATTTTGATACTGATTTGATATGGGAGCCCCACCATACCAGTGGAGACCAGCCATTACAAGGCTTCCCCACACTCAGTGTAAAGGTGGCTTCATATTATATGTTTGTATTTCAAACATTTTGAAATTCATATGAAGTTTACATTAGGCATATTTATGATCTGCACAATTAGTTAAAATACATAGTATGTTGAGTATTTGGTATTGATTTTTTACTTTGACTCACATTTTACACGATTGTCATATTGACTTAAATTTATCTTTTATTTTTTTGGACTTATACTGTTATTCCACATCATCTGGACATATACCGTTCTTCCACATTCCATAAATGTAAATTACTCTTACTGTTTATTTGTAAGATTCACACTGAAACATGGTATCTCATTAGAATTGGGAGGCTTTTGTTGTTGTTATAATGTTCACAGCCCAAATTAAGAAAATGTTATTATTCAAAATGTGAAAATATGGACTTATATGGTTCTTCGTCTCAAGGCCTCAACTGTCTAATTGAGTGCCTGTCACTTTAAAAGAACGTGAGAGTAATTAGGCCTCAGTCGTGGTAGGTTATCAGGCTAGTCTAGAATAGGTATAATGCATCGGAATATGCGGAGGTCATGCTTATGTTTTCTATGTCATTTATGTAGTTTAAATAAATGTTCTAAAACCAAATAAGTGGAAGAACACAATATTCAAGTAGGCTAGTTATTGTGGGGTGCTACACAGACTACGGGATTACTCTAGAATGACTTATTGTACAAATGAATGCTTCTCATGTAGCCTAACTTCACCTTGATTTTCTCGCGAACCCTTTACAGCAACTATTTAATACCATTGGAAAGCTAAGATCGTGCTGTCAACAAGTGACACGCATCAGTCACAAACGGAACGGATTTGTTCGTGACCGACACACCAGTAACGAGTAACGATGGAGCACATCAAAAATGTATCGGAGTAAAAGTACTACTCAGTGAAGTAAAAGTAGAAGTAGGAGAAAAAAATAATACTCCAGTAAAGTAGCCTACAGATACTGCATTTCTATGGAAGCCCGTTTCCGCCACTTGGTGGAAAAAAACTGGCAGATACTAAGTCATAATTATGAGATGCAAAGTCGTAATTATGAGATAGAAAGTCATAATTATGCGATAAAAAGTCATAATTATGAGATGCAAAGTCATAATTATGAGATAAAAAGTCGAAATTATGAGATAAAAAGTCGAAATTATGAGATAGAAAGTCATAATTATGAGATAAAAAGTCATAATTATGAGATAGGAAAGTCGAAATTATGAGATAAAAAGTCAAAATTATGAGATAGAAAGTCATAATTATGAGATAAAAAGTCATAATTATGAGATAAAAAGTCATAATTATGAGATAGGAAAGTCAAAATTATGAGATAGAAAGTCATAATTATGAGATAAAAAGTCATAATTATGAGATAAAAAGTCGAAATTATGAGATACTTTCTCATAATTATGAGATGGTAAGTCATAATTATGAGATTATAATAAAGTCGTAATTAAGATTATAAAGTCAAAATTTTGACTTTATTGGTTGGTAGCCTGCCTTGACCTCGCATCACTTCCTTCCCGTTCAAAACTGTTGCCGGCAGTGTTGCGCACGTTCACACTCTTCAGTAGCCGGCCTACCTAAATCTGACAAGTTAGGATTATTAAAACAATATTTGAGATGGGAAAGTGGTGCTAAATTTCCATAAACTTTATTCAGTGAACGGGTAAAGCCGTCCGTTTGTAAGCAAAATCAAGAAATACGATCTTTTAGTTCTGTTTACCGTTACCTAGCAACCCCAACAACAAGTGAATGAATAATTAGTATTCTAAAATTCCATCACAGCAGGGCGTAGTGCAGCGGGTTAATGATCGGTTTGTCATACCTGAGGTGTGGGGTTCAAATCCCAGTAGACCTACTGTTTTTGCATATCAAAGTACGATCGATTACTTCTTTTTTCTTAGATGACGTTACTTCGCGGCAAATAAGAGTTTGTGCTTTTTGAACCTATAATAAATATATATATTTGACAGGTTCAAAAAGCACAAACTCTTATTTGCCGCGAAGTAACGTCATCTAAGAAAAAAGAAGTAATCGATCGTACTTTGATATGCAAAAACAGTAGGTCTACTGGGATTTGAACCCCACACCTCAGGTATGGTAAACCAATCATTAACCCGCTGCACTACGCCCTGCTGTGATGGAATTTTAGAATACTAATTATTCACTCACTTGTTGTTGGGGTTGCTAGGTAACGGTAAACAGAACTAAAAGATCGTATTTCTTGATTTTGCTTACAAACGGACGGCTTTACCCGTTCACTGAATAAAGTTTATGGAAATTTAGCACCACTTTCCCATCTCAAATATTGTTTTAATAATCCTAACTTGTCAGATTTAGGTAGGCCGGCTACTGAAGAGTGTGAACGTGCGCAACACTGCCGGCAACAGTTTTGAACGGGAAGGAAGTGATGCGAGGTCAAGGCAGGCTACCAACCAATAAAGTCAAAATTTTGACTTTATAATCTTAATTACGACTTTATTATAATCTCATAATTATGACTTACCATCTCATAATTATGAGAAAGTATCTCATAATTTCGACTTTTTATCTCATAATTATGACTTTTTATCTCATAATTATGACTTTCTATCTCATAATTTTGACTTTCCTATCTCATAATTATGACTTTTTATCTCATAATTATGACTTTTTATCTCATAATTATGACTTTCTATCTCATAATTTTGACTTTTTATCTCATAATTTCGACTTTCCTATCTCATAATTATGACTTTTTATCTCATAATTATGACTTTCTATCTCATAATTTCGACTTTTTATCTCATAATTTCGACTTTTTATCTCATAATTATGACTTTGCATCTCATAATTATGACTTTTTATCGCATAATTATGACTTTCTATCTCATAATTACGACTTTGCATCTCATAATTATGACTTAGTATCTGCCAGTTTTTTTCCACCAAGTGGCGGAAACGGGCTTCCATACATTTCAGTACTTAAGTAGAGTACTTAAGTAGTTCTACTTCGTTACTATAGGCTACATCTCTGCGTGTGAAAAAGAATATCCTGAAATGCAAAAACATGTGGTGAAGAGAAGCAGAGCATTCTTAATAACAGATAGAGCGGGGAGCAATACAAATATCCCCTAAGCCAGTTTGGGATAATGCTCTTGAGATATACAGATGTATCTAAAAAAAATAGAATGTCGTGGAAGAGTGTATTGGTGATATAGGCTCAACAAGACATGATATAAACTGAACAAATCTATGGTTCTACACCATTGGCAAAGTTATCATGATTCAGCCCTCTCTGGTTTAGTCTTGTGTAGGCCTTTAGGTTACTTTGCTGTATGAGCCTTAGGCCTATAATGGCTGTAATGTATATGCGTTTTTTAAGCTGTAATTGAATATTTATGTCAATGTATTATTAACTTCCACAAAACTCACCAGAAGTCATCATTCTCGGAAGTGACTTCTGATGGAGTATCTTGCTCCGCTTTAACAATCTTTGGGTAGGCCCTCGATCACAACCATTATACTGTACCTGAAAAATCAGTCCAATGGTTGGAAATGGCCTGCAAGTGTGAGAATCCATAATCATAAGAACTCTCCTTAAAACGGGACTGTTGATGGAGTGGCAAAAAGGCCACTGTTTTAGAAAATCCACATTGAAGCTGATGTTGCTTTGATATGGAAAAGGGTTTAATACATGAAGAAATCTTTAAAGATTTTTTGGCCAATCTTTAAAGCACTATATGGCATCAATCAAACAGGGCCAATGCCATCCCAACAAACATGATGACTATGGTGGTAAAACCATGCGGTGGAGATTTATAACGGAAGGGAGGGAGAATGAAGGGAAACAAATTCTACAGTCTGTGCGGTAAAACTGTGGGAGAGGGATTACAGTAAGACAGTTACAAGAAGCATAATGCAATGCAATATTTGAGTGGCTCAAAAACGTGAATCTACCTTCCTCATGGCATTGTCAAAGCCTTGATCAAAATCCTATTGAGAATTTCTGGCCACTCAGCCCATGACTGCCATCCAATCATTACATAAATCCTTTATGGGGTAAAACACTGCAGAATCATGTAGAAACTGGTACAATCTCACCTCACACATTTTAGTAGGCCTATAGTATTAACCACTACAGTGATTGCAAGTAGAATTCTTTAGTTTGAAATGAATTATCAATTTGATCACAGACAACCTCACACAGTACCTTAAGAATGATACAGTATAATTACGATACTGTAAAATAGGCCTACTGAAAACATTGTGTATATTTAAAATGGTGAGGATGGAAGTTGATTACTTTTGTAAGCCACTATAACGTTTTCAGACTTACTTTGTTGTTGTATAGCTATGTCCAGTAGTGACTGTGAAGTGAACATCTTGTCATGTTTTGTCATGCAATTTTCCATCATCACCACAACAGGATGTTGTGTTTTCTTGTGACTGACTTGCCTGAAAATAACTTGACAAACGTGTTGCTAACATGCTGCACTTCTGTAGATAGGTTCTATTTAAAGGTTTCTGTTAAGGTAAAAGTGATAGTTGAAGAGCCTCTACCATGCACCTAAAAGTAGATACGTGTAACATATGTAAATCAGTCTGTTTGCCTCTGTTCCTCTTCACACTTACAGCTTCCAAGCAGATGTTACCATGCACCGTCTATTATGCTGGGGTGTTTTACGTAAGTTGACTTCTAACTTCTATCTGCATATCTGTTTGGTGTCTCTTTGCATGATATAGTCTCTCAAAAACAGTCTTCCATTTTGTTTTAGTTGCTGTTCATTTGCATCCAACAATATCAGGTAACAAGTTGCATTATAACAGGTCTTTCAGAGTAAATAAATCAAGTTTTTTTTGTTTCATTTGTGAAATGCCTGATTTTAAAGGCTTTTAAGACTTAATATGTACTGTAGTATGCATTAACATGATAACTTCATTTTGATTCACTCAATACTGTTGTGTTTTGAGGAAATCAATAGCAAGTAAACAAATGAACATGAAGATTATTTAATATTTGTATTAAGCACTAAATGAAATTCCAATGAAATTCAAATAGAGACTATTATAAAATTACATTATTGAATATTTGACTTGATATGCTAGCTAATGCTTAGCTGCTGTGTCAGCCTCATACAAAGAGAAATACAGCTACTCGGTTTCCCATCCACAGGTCCGCCTAAGCCAGTGGTCTCTGCTCAGCTGTCAGTCATGACGGTGAAGGACGAAGTTGAGCTGTACTGTAGCATACAGCAACCATACACTCAATGCCTTTTCAATTCCAGTTCCAAAACGGGTACTTTAAACGAAACAGCAAAGTCCAGCAAAGAAGGACTCTGCATGGTGACTGTGAAAGGAGATAAGCTACTGGAACAAAATGCTGGCTTCAAGACAAATACACACATCTCATGTGGCTACATGCTTGAGAATAAAACCACAACATATAGTGGGAATATTGCGGTGGTGGTTTTCAACTTTGGTGAGATTTATCTCTTTTTCCACATTCCACAGGGAATTCAATTATTAGTCTCCCCAGAGCAACTCAGGATAAAGTGCCTTGCTAAAGGGGCACTTGGGCAGTTGGGAATTGAACCCACAGCATTTCTGGCTACTGTACACCAGTGCACAATTCCGAATTTTAGAATTTGGCCTCCAGTCAATTCATGAATTGGAATTTGAATTGAATTGGCTCCGCCCCACAGGAAGTAAAATTTGAATTTGAACTGCAGTTCATGGCAATTGAAAACAATTCCAGAGCACACAACAGGAGGAATGTGTTTCTCACATATTCAGTTCTGGGAAGGTTACTTTGGACATGTAATTGGTTACTGTTTTCAATTATAAGTTGTGTGTTTATAGCAATTATATTTGACATACAGTATATTGTGGAACTTCATTGTTAAACATACCCTTGAATGTTGCGCATGAATTTCTTTGAATGTCATTGAATTTCAATTCTACTTCCTTTAGTTCAAATTTGAATTGTAATTCTACATCCTGTTTTTGACCTTAATTTAATTCAAGTTTAATTCAAATTCAATAATTTAATTGGTATTTAGGAGTCATTCTCAATTCAATTCTGAATTTTGCACAAGCCTGCTATGGATGAGGGGTAATTTAAAGCTTAGAGCTAATAGTGAAATGGAGGAGCAGGGGAGGAGGTGGGAGGCTTTGTAACTCCAGCATGACATAGGGCAGCAAGGAGGGTTTTATACCCTATGACCGGAAGTTGGGTGAGTGATGCCTGTCAATCAACCCTATGGGCTCCTCCCGAACTTTGTTTAGAATACATCATATAGTCAGAGGTGGGAAGTAACTAAATACATTTACCCAAGTTACTGTATTGAGTAGTTTTTTGTGTATTTTGGATTTGTTGAGTAGTTTTAATCTGTATTTTCAATTTACTTGACTACATTTGAGTGAAGTATTGTACTTTGTTACATCACAAATCCAATCAGTTACTTGAGTAAAAAAAAAGAAAAGAGGAAAAGATTGCCAGAACCCCTAAGGTTACAATGATCAGCATGTCCTTCAATAGGGCAAGAAGCGGTCCACTAGCCTATAGCGATGCTCAACTAAATAAACAAAAGATAGCCCACTTTATGAATCGTTGTGCAGGTGGACTATTCCTACCATTTTGCGCCTTAGCAAGGGAGAGTGTGAGTGACCGTAGTCTTTCTTAGCCTATTTATATACAAAAGGCAAACTTTACATTTCGTCTGACAATCGTTTTGACATTTAATTTGGAATTTAAAATATTCAGGTACAATAAAATACACAGTGGAAATAAGGTCCCATACCTAAGCCAAAATAGCACCTACTTTCTCACTACTGTACAATTTAGTATTAATCCTCATGTGTCTGACCGTTCTAATTTTAAAAAGGATAACTTAAGTGTGATTTTTCATGTAGATCTCCATTTCTCAAGGTCATCAAGTAGCCTACTGTCAGTATATATATAAAACAAGACAAATGGTATACCTAGCAATTTACCTTAGCTGCCTCCTAAACAAAAAAAGTAACAAGTAACTTTTAGTTAAAGTACATTTTTAATTAACTACTTTCTACTTTCATTTGAGTATATTTTCAGATGGGTATTTTAACTTGTACTTGAGTAATATTTGATCAGAGTATTGGTACTTTTATTTGAGTTTACATATTTGACATTCCTACATTTTTCTGACAGATCTGCCCGTAAAATACATGATTATTTCAATGGTTGTGTTTGGATTCTTCAACTTGGCCACTCTGTGTGTCCTTGCATGGGGCTGTTACAGCATACTGCCCATTTTAAGTATGACATTCTATTCACTCATCTAATAACAACATATCTTTATTATGAATACTGTGTTGTATCTAATGCTCTTCTAAGGCAGTATGTGTTATGAATTCCTGATTTTAAAAGGGGGGATATATTATACAAATCAAAGTCAACCAGCTGACGTGGAGCATCAAAACAGTATGCAAGAAAGAAAGGTGAGAGAATTAAGTCTCATATAACAGTCAGAAACATTATAACACATATATATATTATTTCATTAACATACTTTTTAAAAATTATTTCAAAATGGTTTTGCTTAAAGTATTTTTAAAGAAACCATTTTTAAATAAAGAATTGACTTTTGTGATAACAGGAGCCTGGTGAGGATGAAGAGTGCTATGCCACAGTGAGGCGCGATGTCAGAAGATCCCCACAGGTGGCTCGGTTTGAGCCGGACTCCGAGTATGCTACGGTGCTCTGAACTGACCAACACTGCCCTTTATAGTTTTTGTCGATTGCTTTGACCGGTTTCAAGAAACTGAGATCCACTCGGTCTTTAACACCATCTTTGCACAGCAGAAGTCATCTCCTGCAAATGTGTTCACACATTTCTCTCAGTCTTTTGCAATACAGATGACGTCATTCGAAGACCCCAAAGTCTATTGGTTTCCCTATGCTAAACAAAAGAAAAACATCTATTCACAGGTGGTAGAGATTCCTTCCATAAGTCTGAATCTCTGATACACCTGTGGGAAACTCCCTTGCGCACAATTCTTCAATCAGCAATCATTCATTATCCATAAGCGATGCCATGCCTGTTCTGTGTTGCTATTTGCAAGTAGATCTATGTTCAGAGAAAGTACTGTATGCCAATTTGCTGAATGTTTCTGCTAAGCTACAAAACAAACATTTTTTTCTTTTGGGATGAGTGTTTTTTTGTTGTTATTTTCTTTTACTTCTTTTTTAACTTCTGTGCTGACGAGTGTTAAAAGAACTGTTACAATACATCTACAATTCTACTATACTGTATACTTCCTTAAACTTATTACAGTATATTAGCCCAGTGGTTCTCAGTGGTATGGGTACCACTGGTGGTACGCCGACTCTGTTGTGGTAGCCTACTTCAGGAGTCTCCAAGATGTTTTGTTTCATGAAGATAAAATAAACACAGATAAAATATAAATAACCCCGTCTTCCGCTGTCCACGTCTAACCACACTGATGCGCTTATGACTTTCAGCATATGAGCATGTACAGTAATGTGCTTTTGGCCTTTTTGCTTTTGGTCATTTTTGGGTAATTTTGCTGTAGGCCTAAGTCAGGGGTGCATCATTGCGGCCATTGCCGTAGAGGTCACAACTGAGGTCATGTCCGCTATCCTCGGTATTTCTTAAAGTTTCGTTTCATTAAAGTAAAAAAAAGTAAAAAAAGTAAAAAAAAAAAACCAGACAAAATATAGGTCAAAGCGAAAGTCGGCTCAGCGAGGAGGAGAGTAGACCTAGGCCTAGATGAGAAAGCTGTTATCACATAACATAAAGATGGAATAGGTCGACCAATGAGATGTTACCTGTAATGAAAATATGCTGAAATTCAGGAGGTGCAGCAAGTTAACCTACACTGAAAATTAAGCCATACTGTAATGTTATGTAGGATGAATATAATGGCGTGATGGATATTCTCTAAGCATGGCCCAAACATAACCCATAGGCCTAATAGGCTCGTTCGACGTTCGATCAGACTGAACTGCATGCATAATGTTATGCGCAGTGCATGAACTCGAACGAGTCTACTATGAACATAGCCTACTGCTGTCTGGTGGATGTCTACTCTGCACACCGCACACGTGTTAAACTATAACAAAGGTTTGCAAGAAACCCAGATTAGTGTTGGTTTCGGAGGTTATGCTTTTTTTTCAATCACCAAACCACTCAACTTAGCTGTAGGCTATTTTCAAAAGCTGAAATGTGCACTTCACACGGGTCTACAAGCTGACGCTATTTCAGGTAGGACTCGGCTACGACATTGTGCAAAACCTCAAATTCATCCTGTAGCTTGCTTTTATTTTAAGTCCACAACATTTATCTGAAGGCCATATCTACATATCCGCCTACCATCCTACAAATACGACAGTGTATTCTTCTGAATGGCCACTAGATGGGAACCTTGCTTAATTTTAGATTCTCACCGCCAAGCTAAAAAGAAAAAAAAAATAGCAAACTCCTCACGATGCAAAGTGCTGATTGTGAGTGATCCTCTTATTTTTGCTCACCAAAATCTGCTTACACGCAGTATGATTCTCTTCTTCTTCTTCTTCAGCGAGAAATGAATACGCTCTAATGTTGAACAGGGGAGAATAGATTGATAAGGAAATTATGGTATTTTGCGATGTTAAAAGTTGAACTGAAAGTGGACTTGCTGGAATTAGAATCTGAGAAAGTCCTCTGGTAGGCTTTCAGCACCAGTCAATTTAAGTTCAACCTGATATCAAAAAACGTTTTTGGTCTCATTCTATTCTCAGCTTACTCTTAAGGATCCATAGGAATAAAAAGGCTCCAGAAACAGGTAAGATCTCATTTCAAATGTTGCCGTCCTACAGAGGAAATGTAGCCTAGCTAAAGCTACATTTGACGATTACATCTATGGGCAGACACAGGTTGTTGTTTTTTTTTTTGCTGTTGCTGATGTTTGCCAAGTGTGTCTAGTTTTTGCTGTTGATATTTGCCGAGTTAAGTTTGTCCACACACAGCATATACATCTCCCTCATGTAAGTACCACCAAACCATGCCATACTGTACATGCTACACTTATTTGCCATGCAGACTTCACAATCCCATTAATTTATCTGTGCATTTGTTATAATTGAACACCACACACACACACGCATGTTGTTGGAAGATGTTGGAAACCAGAGATGGAAAAATCCCGTTTCAGTGTGTAAAAGTCCTACCACATACCTGTGCCAACCATTAATTTCAAAATCAATAGCCTACATGATTGGACTTTTACTCACTGAAACTGGAATTTTCCACCTCTGATAAAAACTATAGCCTATATATATGTTTATTTTTATATTATATTATTTTATTGTAACAAACAAGATAATAACATTAAAGCCCTGGCAGTGGCAATAAGCTTGAGATTTGCACTAAATCATTTATTTAACTAACTGTTATGTAAACAAAATGCTGTGAAATGTTTGCAATGGCACTTTAACTCATGGCAGAACATTCAAAATAACAATGTGCTATACACTACTTTTGAATTGAGTTTTGCGTATAATAATGTGATAAATCATGATTAATCAGGGAAATAATGTGATTAATTGCGATTAACATTTTTAATCGTTGCAGCCCTAATCTTTATATTATATATATATTTTTTATTCTCTGTCATTAGTCTGATCTGCAGGATGTTTTACGTTTTTCTTCATACTCAAGCATGCCCACATTAGTTAATGATTTGACCTCTCTTCTGCTCATTCTAACCTTGACATGCTGTAGCAGTAAGATGCATTAAGTGTTGATGTTGAATGCTGTTAATTCGTTTAAGAGTTTGTCATGGTCATCCTGACATTATGGCTCTGGTTTTAATCTGTTCACAGGTTTGCCTTGAGTTGACCTAATCTTCACCTTTAGCACTGGTGATAGTTCAAAATAGTGCAGGGGCAGGTTCTCAAAAACAAAACCCATTCCTCTTTTCATGTTTAAAGGAGTACAGACAGATTCACACACATGCCTGCCCTTGAGTCATTTTTAGTGAAAAGGATTGATTAAAATAGACCGAAGCCAGTTTCATGCATTATTTACGGAACTATGACAACCGAGAATTATGATGGATGGCGTGTGTGGTCACATGGTTGAGAAGAAAAAGAATGTCGAGAGGTAGCTTGAGATCCTCGGCATGATGTCAGTGCATTTCTCATTCTGGCGTCACTCACTCGCTGTTGCAGTGGCTGCTCCTCGGTGAAACCCACTGGAGGGAGTTGCGAGCACGTCAGACAGATGTGATGAATGACCGTATGCGTCTGCTGACACCATCAGTCCTTCACATAACACACCCTTGTGCTACATTTGACCCTTTCATGTAAAAAGCCTTCTAACAGAGCATGGTGACAGTGTTTAAGAGGTGTTTTTTAATGTGATAGTAGTAATAGTATATTTCTCCATTTGTTTGTGTTACAGAAATAATGTGGGCAAATGGTCAGCAGGGGGCGACATTTCAGCAAAAGAGAGAAGTGACGAGAGAGAAAAAGAGGAGAGGCACAGGCTTCGAGAGACACATGATGCTGTTAGAATAGTAAGTCTGCAAAGGGATGGCATCGCTTTACCGGTGCTGAGGTGAAATGTGCCTTGCTATTTTCTCTTCCACTCTCTCTTGCTCCCATTCCCATTGAATGTGATGTCTGTGGAGACCATTTTCTGATGTAGATATGTTTTATTCCTATAGCTGTGACACAATACATGGGAGGCTATAATATATGCTGCCACTATGACATGACTGAGGCGTGGTGCGTAGCACTGTGAACGTGGAATGAGAGGGAATCTGCAGACGTGGAGTGCAGGGGGGTTGGTGCCATTAGTGAGACTGTACCTTCTCTCAACCAGGTAGCCTTTATTCTATCGATGGAAATGATGTTCAGGTGTTGACATGGTGCGGTGATGACCAAATGCGCACGCTGCTGCAGAGTGCTGTCGGGTGCTCAGCGGTGACTGTATTGCTCTGTGTGGCAATATTTGTCTTAACCTTGCAAGCAAAAGAGGGTTTGGAATGCCAACGGAGCTCGATCGGAATGAATGTGGAGCAGAGGGAGCGAGAGAGAGAGAGCTGCGGCAGTCTCCACACTGTGCTGAGGCCACGGCTGCGTGACTGGTCTACGCTGGGAGAGAGAGGGAGAGAGAGGGAGAGAGAGGGAGAGAGAGGGAGGGTGGGAGGGAGGGAGGGTGGGAGAGAGGGAGAGAGAAGGAGAGAGAGGGAGGGTGGGAGAGAGAGGGAGAGAGTGTGGGAGAGAGAGGGAGAGAGAGTGTGGGAGAGAGAGGGGAAGAGAGGGAGAGAGAGGGAGAGAGAGAGAGGGAGGTAGAGAGTGAGGGTGGGAGAGAGAGGGACAGTGTGAGATGGAGAGGGAGGGGAAGAGAGAGAAAGAGAGTGGGAGAGAGAGGGAGAGGTAGAGAGGGTGGGAGAGAGGGTGGGGAGCAGAGGGAGAGAGAGGCAGAGGTAGAGAAGGAGAGAGAGGGAGAGGTAGAGAGAAGGAGAGAGAAGGAGAGAGAGGGTGGGGAGCAGAGGGAGAGAGAGGCAGAGGTAGAGAAGGAGAGAGAGGGGAGTGTGAGAGCGCGAGAGGGTGGGGAACAGAGGGAGAGAGAGTGTGGGAGAGAGAGGGAGAGCTGGAGAAGGAGAGAGAGGGAGAGTGTGAGAGAGCGCGGGAGCGAGAGGGTGGGAGAGAGAGAGAGGGAGCGGAGAGAAGAGAAAGGGGGAGGGGCAGGGGAAGGCGCCTGAGTGGATGAGTAGCAGCATCCCTCTCTTCTCTTGCGTGCTCGCTCCGAGCTGGTTGGGCTAGAGCACGGTGATCCCACAGACACACACACAGGCTCGATCTCACGCACGCACGCACACACACACACACACACACACACAGACACCACAGACACACGCTTGCACACACGCGCACACACACATACATACATATGCACACACACGCACTCCCACTGCCACGCAGGCTCGCACACACACACACCCGCTCGCAGGCGCGCGTTAGCGCCAGAGTCACCCGCGTAGCAGCAGCAGCAGCAGCAGCAGCGTCCTCCTCCTTGTCGTCGTTGTCGGTGCTGGTGGTGGTGGTAACGGCAGCCACAGGGACGGGCGAAATCACGGCCGTACCGAGACGGTCTCTCTGCCCAGGGCACCATGGCGCAAGCCGCCAAGCAGCTCAAGCAGAGAAAGGACCTAGCCGAGGCAGCCGCCGCCGAGCTCCGCGAGAAGGAGGAGGAGAAGCTCAAGAAGAGGAATAAGTCCAGGGACCGCCGGCGCAAGGTACGCCCCGCACAGATGGAGGGATGGAGGGATGGAGGGATGAGGGAGGGGTGGTGGTGGTGCTGGTGGTGCTGGTGGTGGTGGTGGTGGGGGGGTGTGGGTGGACACAGGGCTTCTTGGAAAAGGGGGGAGATGGTGAAGGAGAAAGGGAGAGGTGGGGAGGGAGGAAAAAAAGGAGGGGGTGGCTGTTGCGCTCTCTGTCTCTCTCTCTCCTCCTTCTCCCCCCTTTCTCCCCCCTTTCTGTGTTCATGTCGTTATACAGGACAGGTGCAGTATGACATGCATGCAAGCAACACCGCGTTGTTCCTCCAGCCATGCAGTGCTGGCTGTTTATGGACACTGTGTGTGTGTGAATGTGTGTGTGTGTGTGTGTGTGTGTGTGTGTGTGTGTGTGTGTGTGTGTGTGTGTGTGTATGTATGAGTGGAGATGACGAGGTGCTCTGCTGTTAGGGTGGAGGTCGGTGAGTGGGGAGATCTGTGTGTGTGTGTGTGTGTGTGTGCATATGTGTGTGTATGGTGTGTGCTGTGTGCTGACCATCGTCAGTGGCTTGGTGATTTAGGATGCTGCGGGAGGATTGCTTTTGAGCAGCCCCTCGGGGTCCCCGGGGTGCATTGTCCTCGCTCGTCAACTCCCTTGTTTGTTTCCCGTGAAAAAAAACGCCGTCTCTCGGCGAAGGCTGGTGCTCGTGAGAGTGTGCGGAGGTGGGGAGGGTCTCGGCGGGGGCTTCATTCATTTGGCCGTGTCGGTGCCACAGACCTGCCACTGACGCTCGTGTCTGTACAGGCTGTACTGCTTGTCGGTCAGTAGCTCATGACTACCTTTGCCACTGACCTTTCTCTGAGTCTGTTCTCAGTGTGTGTGCGTGATGCCTTAAAATGGTGAAGGGCAACCGTAGAGGATTTTTGAATAGTCACTCTCCTTCATGAATGTGCCTGCCTGTTAGTGGTATTTGTGTGTGAGAGAGAGAAAGAACGAGAAAGAGACATAGATAGAGAGAGGGAGAGAGGGAGGGAGAGAGAGAGAGAGAGATTGCAGCGTGTTTCTCCAGCACCTCTCTCTCTCTCTCCACGCTCTCTCGCTCTCTCTAGCATTTTCTCGCGCCTTCGGCCGTAAAAAAAGCGGAGGCTTTTAATGTAACGTGAGCCGTGCGCTGGGCGGCTGGAGGGCACGTCTGCGCGCGCGTGTCAGCTGACTCCGAGCGCCCCTCTGTGCCCACGGCGGAGCTGCAGCAGCAGCAGCGGCAGTGCCCGTCGCCTGCGACTGTGCCCGCCTGCTGCTGCACCCGCCTGCTTCTGAGCCTTCGGGTTGAACGTCTCCACCACCTGTCTCCACGACCTACTCCCACCCTCCACTCAACCCGTGCCCACCTGTGCCTGTGCCCTCTTGGGGGGGGGGGGGTATAGATGTTGTCTGTCTCCTCGCTCCCGTGGGTGAAGCTGGCACGATGAGACGCTCGGCTTGTTTGCTGCTGTGACTGATCCGCGTTGAGTACGTGTCAACGTTGGAGTGGGTTTTTTATTGCGGCGCCTGCTTGCCCTCGAGCCTGTTCCCAGACCTGTTTGAGATGTTGTGTTGTTGATAGAGAGAGCAGTGGTGGAGATGGTGCGTGGTGGATGCCCATCAGATGTGTGTCAATGCCTATGTGGTATGTGAGAGAGTGCTGCTGCTTAGTGTGCTCTCATTGGAATGCAGTGGAAGGGCCTTGGGTGGAAGTCTCTTCCTTCCTGCTCAGTGTGGTTGTAGGAAAGAGAAGAATGGATGTATGTATGTATGTATGACAGAGAACATGGAGGAGGGGTGATAGAGATGGATGAGCAGAAACGTTGAAACAACGTGTCGATCTGGACCTGGAGAAGAAAAGAGGAAAAACAAAAACAGACAGAAGAGGGAGGGAGAAAAAGAGAGAGAGAGAGAGAGAGAGAGAGAGAGAGAGAGAGAGAGAGAGAGAGAGAGAGAGAGAGAGAGAGAGAGAGAGAGAGAGAGAGAGAGAGAGAGAGAGAGAGAGAGAGAGGAGCCCAGTGGTTGGCAGCGTGGCATGGCGGGGCGAGGAGGGCACAACGTGAGAGTGTGTCTGCGGGGGCTCAGGCGGATGCTGGTGTCAGCTCCACATGGAGAGCCTGTCAGGAGCGTGTCAGGAGCCCACAGCCCTGACCTCCAGCCACAGCAGCATTCTCTCTCCCTCACACACACACACACACACACACACACACACACACACACACATACCACTAAACCCTGCAAGGGAGAGATCCCACGTGGATTTATAGACACACATACACACACGCAATCATGCAATGTTGTGAGGATGCATGTCAGTGTGGATATATGCATGTCTGTATAAAATCACGTTTGCACATGGGGACGGTAAATTCCATGCCTAATTATTTTTACATTAAATATCTGGCACATACGTTGAAGGGGAAATAGCCTGGGTGTTGCTCTCCAAGTCAATTCATGGGCAGTCAGAAATAGCTCGAGCTGCCTGCTTTGTTGTTTGTTAGTCTCAGGGGGCACTCTTAGGTCAGCACATGCATAAACCAGTAATCTTACTGACAGGTGTCTAGTACTCTAACCACAAAGCTAAACCCTGGCTATAGATTCTAGCTTTGGAGTTAGTTAGGTGAGAACAGGTTTATAGCTGCATAGCTTGTGACAACCTTGCTTACTGTAGGTTCCACAACTACATGTACATAAAACAGAGGCATTTCAGGCAAAGCTGTCCTTGACATGTGGGGCGGTCAACCTTCAGTCTGGTCCCTGACCGAGGATGCCAAAGCTGAAATTAGAGGCGGGCGGAAGTATTGGTGCTAGTTGAATTGTACAATGATTTTCTCCTGTTGCTATAGTTATTGTGTCTTCAAACCCATTGTGAAGGTGAGCTGAATATTTAATGTTCCCTTTTTCTAGCCATAAAAGGGTAGAATGGAAATTTAGGCAGTCCTGGCACACAGTTCAACTGACAGCAGTTTTTTTAGTGTGATGATTCTTCACACACTTCTGCTGTGTCAGTGGCTTGTTGTGTTTAAATGTGCCACTGCTAATAGCATCATTGCCCAAAGGAATGTGGCTAATGTGGCTACTCTGTCTGTGTGTGTGTGTGTGTGTGTATGTGTTTGTGTGTGTTTATTAGAATACAAGGCTTCTGAGGTATTTACTTTGATTGCCCTGTTACTTTGGAAATCAAAAGAGACCCCACATCCCTTCAAGGGTACAGGCAGAATGAAAGGGCTCTATTATAACCTCAGCAGTGTTACTGTAGGAGTGGAAATGACTTAGATCCTCCTGTCATGTGGGCCTACGTCCACATACTCTGTCCACATACTCTGTGCACGTTTCATTGAAACCAATCAGAATGGAGTTGTCCTTTATAAAAGGCTAATAAATATTAGATGTTTACAACCAACAGCTGGGCAACATTTTGTGACAGCTTATTGTCCAGTATCCAGTTTACGGTCCAATGCTTTGCTCCAACGGATTGTAGATTGAACCATAAAAAATAGTGCACCTTCGGTTTAATGAACCAGTTTTGGGCCTCTGTTTCAAATGTAGCCAATTTTAGTATCCTGTGAAAAGATGACCTTGGACGTTAGATATGAAGGTATGAGACATGCACTCCTTGATGACAGTGCAGAAAGCCCATGCACGCACACAACAACCAACCCCGCTCTCTTATTTAGCATCCCTGTGACAAGTAGAATGTTTGTATCAACGATATATGTTCAGAATGTCATTTGCATGTGGCACCGTTTTGTATGCGACTGGCCTTTTAGTAGGTGAAAGCTTTAAGGACAGAGCCTAGTGTCTTTTGTGAGAATGTGTTAGCTTATTCAAGTAAACCATACCAACACCTTACAGTACGTCTACCCTTTTACTGACCAAAAATCATCATGATAAAGCAAACCGCCACATGTAATTGATTGTAATTGTTTATTTATCATAAAATATGTAGAGGATAAAATAGAAATTACTACATCAAAAATGTGTTTTGTAAGCCCTTTGAAAAACACACAAAAATGACTTTGTAATAGATTAGACAGTTTAGACAAGATGTCTCTGGTAAGGACATTATTATTATGACAAAATAGTGCATTGCATTCATCTCAGTGCCAGCATCATCTATTTTCAGTATGGCTTTATTTTGATGACACATCAGTTAATGAAGCCGATATTGTATATCTATAGGCAATTATTATTATGATCTACCACTGTCTTCAACTAAACCGTTGAACTTTATCTATCATTTGTGTTAATGGTTTCAACCTACACAGCTGTGTTGCAAATTCCACTGACATTTGATCTGCTTGTTGGATCTGGATTAGACAAAAGTGAGTCAAGACACAAGTGACTTAAACAAGGATGAGAGCAATAGAAGTATGCTAGAAATCAAAGGAACCGGCAGCACTGGGTGTTGAAAATGAAACCGTGTAAATAAAATATGTATGGACATATTACAGTACACTATATACATTATATATTGTGTATTTGAATCAGCAGGATATGTGGTAGCTCTATTGCAGGGAAAACCTGCTAACTATTTCTACATTACAAATATGCGTATGTGTATGTATTAGTGTTCAACAAGGTCTGTACAAGCAATTTTGTACATTTATTAGGTCTTTATTGAACCATTTCTTATTCTTACGGAATGTTTTAGAAGACTATAATGTTCAAGCTATACTATATATCAATAACCTTAGATCAAGAACAAGTAGTTGCTTATTATAGATTGTCCAAGTAAAGTCTGAGTAAACCAGCTGTTCAGTAAGTTCTGTAAGTCAATAAATTGCTAAATAAATAATACTTAATAGATGTGTAATGATGCTAAATACAGACCTCATTTAGCGCTAAGACATACAGATACCAGTCACATACATTATTAATGGCTAACGTGTTCCCTAAAATAAAGTGTTACCGGATGTTTTAATCAACCCTGCTCGATAGATTGTGTAGCACCGCTGAAAGATAGCCTACTTTATATGTAATAGATGCATACGTGTTCAGTGCTCTATAAAGGTACTTAGCACCGAGCCTACACAGACGGTGTATGGGGCTTCATGCATTCATATGTTCTGACAGGGTTGGCCTAGTTTCCCTCAGCGCTTTGTATGTGAGCGGGCGTGTGATGTTCTTGCAGGCGGAGGTTGGATCGTGTTGTGTTGTGTTGTGTTGTGCGGTGTTGTGTGGTGTGGTAGGCAGGTGTGTATGGTTGCCTGGATATATATGTTAGAGTCTCAGAGGTGGTGACGTCACATTTATATGTTAGTACCTGCATTGTTCTGTTCATGTTCTGGAATTGTCTCAACAGCTACACACACACACACACACACACACACACACACACACACTTACACACACACACACACACACACACACACACACACACACACACACACACACACACACACACACACACACACACACACACACGTATGCACACACAATGTTTTGGGTTGCCATGTCTTGTGAAGATAAGTTTTAGCAAATGGTCTGCTAAGTTAGTATAATTGTATTCATGGGTACTTTATGTTGAGAGCCTGTTTCTACAGTTGCACCTCCTGGCCTCTGGGGGCATGATCTGCCATTTCACTGATGCGGGGGGCAAAGTGAAATACGTGACAGGGGTGTCCGGTCAAGGTCAGCCGGAGAGCCGCATAATACTCTTAACCTTGTGACAGTGACCCTCCTCCACACGTCCCTCGATATTTCGCTGACCAGAGAGACTGCCCCTAACATGTGGTGTCTGACAGCGATAAAACTTAAAGGCTCCCAGTCCCATTCAATTACTAGGGTTGCTATGCTACTATCTCCAGCGGTGACTAAATGTGGAGTGGTTTGTTTAACGATCTGTTCCCCGCTGCCATCAGTCTAATGTGCTGATTTGCGAGGTTTCGGCTGGACTCACGCCTGGACACGCTCCAGTCGTGATCACTTCCATAAACACAACTAGATGAGGTTCATTTAGCTCTGAACTCCATTAACGTGCCACAGCCGTAATAGCCTGTTTGTTTGCTAACCTTTCTTTTTTGTTGAAGGCGAGCGAGAGAACGCAGAACAATGTGGAAGCAGTGTTCTATTGTTCTGCCTGTGTGTGGTTGTCGTGTTTGTATCAGGTCCTGTTCCTCGGCAAGCATCGATAGTTGGGCACTGACTAAGAACTGGTGTGCACGTGTATCCATGTAGCATTGTTTTAGGTCTGTGTGTGGGAGAGTAGCATGTGTTTGTATGGGTCTGTGTATTTGAGCGAAAGAGAGAGAGAGAGGGAGAGTGAGAGAATGAGAGAGAGAGAGAGAGAGAGAGAGAGAGAGAGAGAGGGAGAGTGAGAGAATGAGAGAGAGAGGTGGAGTGTGTCCTTCTATGCCAGCATCAGCATTGTGTTGCACCTCTGCTGTCCTCCCTCAGATGTGGTTCCCCGTGGCAACAGAATGACAGAGGAACTGTAAATGAAACAGTTTGATGTGACAGCAGCTGCAGCAACCGGAATTATACACACACACAGGCACGCACGCACACACACACACACACACACACAAACACACACCTTGATTAAAGGATTGTGCCCAATTCTATCCTGTGCAGACAAAGTCTATTCTGCAGAACAGATGCCAGGGATCGGTATTGGCCCTATGATATTATTACCGTTTTTCATACTCCCAAATCTCTGAGATGCGTGTCATGTTTCTCCATAACTTAAAGTGTTATTTTTCACAGTACTCAAAAGCATCAGGAAAAGCTTGGCTAAACCTCAGTATTAGCACTGGATTACAGCAAACTAGACCAAAACAAGACAGGGGCAGCAGAATATCCGAATGTCTTTCCCCCGATGTGGGCCATCTGAAATGATGTGTTACACGCAGACTAAATTGCATCCATGTGCACCCACCGAAAATGTGCAAATAAAGCTCAGCTTCCGCCGCGGTGGCATCAGTGGCTGGGGGACCATGGGAACTGCTAAAATAAGATGCTTCTAATCGCTACTGACTGCTTCCCTGGTGCTGCAAACAAGCAAGCAGGTTGTGACTAATTAAAGATGAAGACGAGCTCTGTGCGTTTGCTTGGTGGTCCCTCCGTTCGTCACAGTAGAGTGAGCATTGTCACTGAATGGGAGTGTTCTGCTAGATGCTACATATGACGCCGTGCATCTATTAGCAGTGCCTCTGCCCTAGTTTATCCCAACACCACCGATTCTGATTCATGACACGATCATATGTTTATGGTGAACAGTGGGTGTCTGTGTGTGCTCTGTTTCCAAATATGCACATGCGTGTGTTTGTGAAATAATGTGTGCGTACCAGTGTGTGAGCTGCATTTTCCTAGCAGCGGTAGGGCTATGCGACTAAAATGAATTCTTACAGTGAAGGATTGACAGGCCTGAGATGGCCATTAAGTCTGCTGTGTCCAAAGCCTGAGACTGAATCCCCCCCCCCCCCACCTGTCAGACAAGCTTTTGTCCCAGAGCTTTCTTTGTCTTTTTTCAGGTTGCATTGTGCTGCATCACTGCACTTAGTTGTGTTTGGTCACTGCCAGAGAACAGTTTACTGCTAGAACAATCCGTTTAATTTTACATGTCTACCATGTCTACCAACCATTGTTCCATACATGGTTGACTGTCCACTGTTCTAAATTGTGTGTGTGTGTGTGTGTGTGTGTGTGTGTGTGTGAAAGAGCGATGGTGTTTAGCCCAAGGTGCATCTCAGCACACTGCAACTGCAGCTGGACCAACAGCTGTTTTATCCTGAGGGCTTCCACACTCGAGTGTGTGTGTGTGTGTGTGTGTGTGTGTGTGTGTGTGTGTGTGACAAAAGAGAAGGGGAAGGAGGGACTGAGGGCATCTGACCTTGTGGTGGTGTCAACTTTTGTGCGTTGGTGTCTAAAATTCCATCAGCGCATTTTGCTGCCAAATTCTTGCCCATCACCAGTTTGTTTTGAGTGCTTGAATAGAACTTCAAACTCACAGAGT
>NC_085007.1:20171047-20176047 GCF_963854185.1 Sardina pilchardus | reverse complement strand
AGTGCCGACGCGATGTCTCAGAGGCATCTGCTGAGAAACGCAAGGCAGGGGCGGGATGAAAAGAGGGGTAAAGACAGACGCGGAATGATTTACGAGAATCCGCACCCGCTGTGACATTTTGCCATGGAGGTCTCATTGTTGTTGTTTGTGACAGGGAGGAGATGCTGGAGATACTGTAGAGGTGGCAGGTGAAGGAAAAGGGCATCTGAAAGGGCCCTGGATGAAACTGGGACACAGATAACATGCATGGCTTATTACCTTAGAATACACCTACACTCTTAAAGCGAATGCGTTTTCCCTATCTGCACACAGAGATGTGTTAAAAAAACAACACAAGTTGTGTTATTTTCAACACAAACTGTGTTATCTCTATTCAGAGATGACACAGAGATGTGTTAAAAACAACACAACACATTTGTTTGAAGAGTGTATTATATGTATATGAGTTAAATAGAGTGAATAATAATTAGTTAGTAATAGAGTTCATTTACAGATGCTGCTGAAGGCACCGTCATGTTTATGTACTGTAGTTGCACTGAGTGTGCTGGGTGAATACGTCGTGCTGTTGTGATCATTGAGGGTTATGCTGATAGACTCATCGCGTGAAGCGTGACATGTCACAGTACCTGCTGTGAGCTGCGTGCCGTTTGCGCTCTGAATCAGCTGAGGTAGCGTGAGGTAGCGTGTCAAGGCCAAGATGGCAGCTTGCGTGCCATATTTAGTGGCAGTGGAAATTTACCGGGAGAAAGGGCCGGGGAGGAGGGGGAGCCGAAAAAGACCGACAGGCGAGCGACCGGGAGTAACCGGGGCTGTTTGTGCATTCTGGGGGCCGAGGGGGCAGCGCGCGCCGGTGCGTGTCGCGGGGAGTTAGCCTTAGCGGTAGCGGTAGCCATCGCAGCGCTCCTCTGCCTCCCTAATGACCTTCGTAGTCTCCCCTCATTCCTCTTCCTCTCACTCTCGCCTCCCTCGCTTCTCCTCACCCCTCTTCACCCTTCCTCCTCCTCCACCTCCTCCTCTCCTTCTTTGTGTGCTCGGCCTTAGGTGTCTTCTCACTCCTCATTACCTCCCTCCTCTCTGTGTCTCTCCATATCTCTCTCTCCCTCCTTGTGTGTCTGTGTCTATCTCCTCCCTCGCTCTCTCCCTCTCTCTCTCTCTCTCTCACTCTCTCTGTCCTTGTGTCTCTGTTTCTCGCTCTCTCTCTCCCTCCTTGTGTGTCTCTATGTCTATCTCCTCCCTCTCTCTCCCTCTCCCTCTCTCTCTCTCTGTCCTTGTGTCTCTATCTCTCTCGCCCTCTCCCCCCCCCCCCCCCCCCTTCTCATGTGCCTGCCCTCTGCTGTGCTAATCGTGTGTCTGTTAGGGCATATTGATGTGGCTGGCAGGCTCCTGTGCTCCGTGACTCATGCGGGTCCTGCTGTGCATTAGCCTCTTGGCCCCTGTGGATATTTACTGATGTCCCCGCAGCCCAGGCACCACCGAGCGCCACGGAGCACCAGCAGAGCTGCTGGGCCTCCAGGGGGCCACGAGCCTCCTCCTCCTCCTCCTCCCCCCCCCTACCATTAACCACAACGGGGCCTGCTTACTTATGTGGGAACGCAGGCACGCAGACAAACACATGTAGCACAGACACACACACACACACGCGCGCGCGCACTTGCGCACGCATGCACGCATAAGCAGGCACATTGTACATACAGTATGCACACACATACACACATGCACGCACATTTACACACACACACACACACACACACACACACACACACACACACACACACACACACACACACACACACACACTTATTCAGGCACATGCACATGTGCACGCACGCATACACACATGCACACACCCACAAACATACAGTAACTGTCTCCATCTATCTCTGTCTATATCAGTCATGAATACAGTTGCTATAGATCACTGTCTGTATGTATCACTCACAGTAGATCTCTGTCTCTCACACACACACACACACATACACACATACTGTACACACACACACACACACACACACACACACACACACATGCGAGCATACACAGCCATGCAGCAGAATGACTGTCTCTGACTCAGCTGTTTCTGCCAGACTGACAGCAGTGCAGCTGCAGGTGGTGCTGGCCCTTGAGGCAGTGCAAGGTGAAATTCACACGTAATTTGAGGCACACACACACACACACACACACACACACACACACACACACACTCACACACTCACACACACATGCACACATGCACACTATACACAGACATGTACTGTATAGGCACTCACATGCACACACACGCACACACATACACAAGCAAGCACACGGAGGCATACCGCCCACACACACACACACACACACACACACACACACACACAGTTAGCTGGAGCAGCTCTGCGGTAGAAGGGGTGACTTTTTCAAGTGAAATGCTTTAGATAGCTCACAGCTGGTGGCTGTGTTCTCTGGCTGGTGAGTGGGCTGCTCCTCTGAAGGTGTCCTCTGAGCGCTGTGCTTGATAGCCTATCCAGTACTGCCCTAATAGAGTGTGTGTCTAATACACTATCGCACTAGTGCTGTGTGTGTGTGTGTGTGTGTGTGTGTGTGCGTATGTGTGCCTGTGCGTGCTTGTGTGTCTTTGTGCCTGTGCGTGCTTGTGTGTCTTTGTGGGTTTCTGTGTGTATATGTGGCTATGTGTGTTAGAGAAGGTCATTGATGAGCTTGGCATGACTTTGAGTGTGTGCCTGTGTGTTTGTGTTTGATATGTTTGTGTGCCAAGGTATGCAGTATGTCTGTGTCTGTGTCTGCGTCTCAGTCATACATGAGTTGCGCTTGCACCTCATACATAGTAAGTGGAGGTGAAGATGAGGTCTGAAGCAGACTTCTAGTGAGCCTGAGGGCCGCAGTGCTGTGTTGTGCAGTTACCTGTACTGTGCTGTGCTGTGCTGTGCTGTGCTGTGCTGTGCTGTGCTGTGCTGTGCTGTGCTGTGCTGTGACCTGTGCTGTGCTGTGTGGTTACCTGTGCTGTGCTGTTACCTGTGCTGTGCTGTGTTGTGCAGTTACAGTACCTGTGCTGTGCTGTGCTGAACTGTGCGGTTACTTGTGCTGTGCTGTTTCCTGTTCTGTGTTGTACATTGCTGTGATGTGCTGTTACCTGTGCTGTGATGTGCTGTTACCTGTGCTGTGCTGTGCTGTGCTGTGCTGTGCTGTGCTGAGCCCTGCGGTTACCTGTGCTGTGCTGTTACCTGTGCTGTGCTGCGTTGTGCTGTTCTGTGCTGTGCTGTTCTGTGCTGTGCTGTGCTGTGCTGTGTTGTGCTGTTCTGAGCTGTGCTGTGCTGTGCTGTGTATGCTGAACTGTGCTGTGTTGTGTTGTGCTGTGCTGTGTTGTGTTGTGTTGTGCTGTGCTGTCCTGCGTTGTGCTGTTCTGAGCTGTGTTGTGCTGTGCTGTACTGTGCTGTGCTGTGCTGTGCTGTGCTGTGCTGTTCTGAGCCGTGCTGTTCTGAGCTGTGCTGTGCTGTGCTGAGCTGAGCTGAGCTGAGCTGAGCTTAGCTGAGCTGTGCTGTTACCTGTGGCGCGGCTGGTGCCGGCAGTGATGTATGGCGCTGGACGAGGCGAGTGCTGGGGCGTCCGCTAATTCATGCAGAAGAGGGCATCTGCTAGCGAGTGAGTAATCGGTGTTGTTACTCAGCCTCAGTGGCGCTGCCGTCTGGTGTGTGTTTTGCGTATCTAATGAGGTCCAGTAGCACATTCAGAGCCTCTACAATGGGAAGCCTCTTAATCGCTGTCCATCAGGTAACTCATAGCTCACTTGCCTTTACACGAGAACAAGAGCATGAGAGGCCAAACCTGATTCCTGAACCTGAGTGTTTCATAGACATCGCACACAAGCAATGACAATAAAACAGTACACAAAATTATATTTATCTCAGTAAACTAATGGCAAATCCTGATTTGCTTCATCTTGTTAACCTAAAGTATCTTTGGTGGAACTGGCTGTGTGTGCACTCCTTAGAGGTGTTAAACAGACTTTTTTTTACACATATCTGTAGGTAATCTCTTGAGGTACTTTTTAATTAGCATTTAGGTTAGTAATATTCAGCCAAATCACTTTCAGATGTTATAATGCAACTGGGAAGGTCGATTAGAAGGTCAATGAGAAGGTCCATGAGAGGGCTTCTACAGTATCTATCTAAGCCATAGATACCAATCTCTGGGGGCGGTCTCCCCCCTCCTACAGTATGATATGGTCTGAGAGAACAATGGAGTAGAGCTGGCCAAACAAACAAGCAAAAAAAACCTCAGGTGAAGGCTTCCGATTTTTTTTCCCGGCTCAGTGCACTTTGTGCTGCAAGCCTAAAGAGCTGTCTGGAGTGCTGCCGTCACTTTATTTTATAAAGCCACACCTGCAGGCAGCTCCGGAAAATCTCAGGCATATGTTTCACTGCCCAATGGGACCTTGGGAGTGTGTGTGTGTGTGTGTCTGTGTGTGTGTGTGCTCTAAATGTTTTAAATGCTGCCATTATAACCCTTTGAATAACACTCTGACTCATTGTGAGTCACCTTCGCTCTCTGTGGTTGAGCCTAAAAGCCATAGTCAGTAGACATCGCTGCATTCAGTAAACACTGACTAACAAAAAGGCCATTACATTACTGTCTCATTCACCCGGCTTGGGTTCGGCTGTGTTGTGGAAGTTAGCGTTTGTGGCTATTAGCCCGTTATTATTTCAGCCAGCAAGACGACTCGTTTTGCCATGATGGGTATCGGATGGCCAGGGGCCGACGCCAGACCACTCCGTCAGTGCTCCCGCGTGGCTGGCGTCCAGGGAGAAGTCTCCTGAAGGCCAGCGCTGCTCGGGCGAGCCAGACAATGACTCGGTGAAAATGCCATTCTCAGTTTCAGCGGCATCCGTTATCGCGTGGGGAGCGACGGCCAAAAAAACGGACCACTGGGGATGTGTCATTAGGAGAGGAGCGCAGGAGTCAGCACAAACAGGAGTCTTTTTGTGTGCTACAGTGTTCGTGAT
>NC_085007.1:20163547-20168547 GCF_963854185.1 Sardina pilchardus | reverse complement strand
GAGAGAAATAACCTTTAAGAAAGAAAGAGCGTAAATAATGTGTGAGTGTGTGTGTATGTGTATGTATGTGTACAGTATGTGTATGTTTGTGTGCTTTTGTGATGAGCAGAAGGATGACACATGCGTGCGTGTGTGTGTGTGTGTGTGCTTGCGTGTGTGGGTGTGTGCATGTATGTTCGTGTGTGCTTGCGTGTTTGTGTTTTTGTGATGAACAGAAGGATCGCGCGCGCGTGTGTGTATGTCGACCTCTGCGTGATTGTGTGAGTCAGCTCCAGCGAGCCCTCCTCTCTTGATTCCTGACAGAGGCTGTTTGCTAGTCAGTCACTCACTGTCACAAAAGGGGAAGGTCACTGTCCACAAACGTCCCTCTGAGTGTCCCGAAAGGTCTTAGGCGTGCGTTCCCCACCCAACTCCATTCAGGAACCAAAACTATGACACTGCACCTGGAGCCCGGGAGCAGTGGAGGCGGCCATCTTTCCTCTGTGCCACAGCATTTCTGCTCTCTGTGTTTGTGTCCATGACCAGCCATTTTCTCTCTGCGGGTCACATACTAGAAACTAGACAAGCGCTCCGAGCGAAAACCTAACCGCCTCCTGGATCCTGGACAACATTTAATGGCTTCTTCCTTGGGTCATTTTCCTGAAAATTTCATCGAAATCCATCCATAACCTTTTGCGTTATCTTTCTAACTAACAGACAAACAAACAAACCCTGATGAAAACATAACCTCCTTGGCGGAGGTAATGAATGGACGAACATGAAGACTGTCGCCCGTCACGCAGTATGAACCAAAGTGAAACCAAATTCCAGCATCTGCCTTCTAAGCTGGATCAAGATGATCATGTGGAGTATTTGTAATTTGTTCGTTTTGTACTTTTGTATAAAAAATTGAAGTCTGGACAGATGGGCAGACCTCCTACTGGGCGGCGGGGATAATTAATGTTATATATATATATATTATATCTGCTGGCAGTATATTAGAGACAAGCTCCCACATTGATAGGACGGCATGAAAATGTTTTCTAATGCAAACAAATACATTAACCAGAAGAGACCGAATGATTAAAGTGATGGCCATCTCTGGTGATGGTGCAAAATGAAACACACGAGACACAGCGGGATTGTGTTGAGTGACACGACATCCGTCCTGCCGCTCGGCGTCCCCAAGACGAGCCCCGGCGATGGCATGCGAGGCCACGGCCTCCCCCTCTCCCCCCCTCCCCCCCCACTCCCCCGTGCCCCTGATGCCATGGAGCCCGCTGCCCTGGCAGTGTCACCCTGTCAAGCGCGGAGCATCTGTAACCTTTAAATTATCCATGTGTCGCCCAGCTGTGCTCCCAGCGTGACGGCATTAGCCGCGTAATGCCGCCGCAGTACCAGCGAGCGAGCGGGCGGGCGGGCGAGAGGGTGGAGTGGGTGGAGTGGGTGGAGTGGGTGGAGTGGGATGGAGGGATAAATCAATCCCCTCTCTCTCCCCCGCGACAGGCTCCTCTGCCCGGGCTGGGGCTCTGATTACAGCTGGCCAGGGGCTGGCCTCATCCCTCCACATGCCCAGCTGGGTATTTGTGGAGTGGCATTATGGGGAAACTGTCCAAAGCCTCTCTCTCTCTCTCTCTCTCTCTCTCTCTCTCTCTCTCTCTCTCTCTCTCTCTCTCTCTCTCGGGGAATTTGGGTAACCTTGGCAGTTGACAGTATCATATTTTCACCGACGCACGGCCACGGGAGGTGAGCCGGGAAAAAATAATGTCTGAAATGGCTCAATCTTGTCCTGCTTTATTCCTGATTACCGGCCCTGTAGCTGATGCTATGGCGGATTACAAATGATGTCAATCAGTGTTGTAGCTGTCGTGTGGTTCTCTCGTTTTTTTCCAGCACATTTCATGGAACATTCAGTAGGTCCTCCTCAGCACAGTTTGTTACTGGTGTACGTGCCAGTCTGGCTTTTAGGTCGTGGAAGAGACAGAGCAGTACTGTGTTGTGTTGGGCTGGGCTGGGCTGGGATGGGTGTGTGTTGGGTTGCTAGATGGGCGAGGTTGGGAATGTGGTATGATGTGTGTGTGTGTGTGTGTGTGTGTGTGTGTGAGAGACATTTGGGAGGACAGCGGAGAACGAGTTGTGCAGATGCTCCACTCTTCTCTTCATTATTAATGTGCTCCTGTGTTCCCTGGTGCCTGCCTTCAGCCTACTCCTCTGGAGTAGGCACTCACACACACACACACACACACACACACACACACACACACACACACACACAGAGAGAGAGAGAGGCTCAGGAACAGATAGACACAAGCATATGTGCACACGTTCTGCTTCCGTTGTGTACCAATACACACATTGCATAGTTAATGAGATACACACGCACGCACACTCACAATTCTTCATTCCTTGCTGCTGGTCCCTGTTCTCTCTTTCTTCTCTCTCTCTCTCTCTCTCTCACTCTCTCTCTCCCTCTTCCTCTTTTTCATGCTTCATATATCTGCCTCTGTGTGCAGGTGGTGTTGGCCCCTCTGGCAAGGCAAGGTAGAGATCACACAAGAGCACCCATACATACACACACGCACACACACACACACACACACACACACACACCCGCAAATCCATGGGTGCCCTCCAGTAACGGCGATCACTCAGAAAAACAGAAATAAATAAATAAGTGAGTGACGGCGGAGCTCGGAAAGGAGAATCCAGCTCAGCCCCGCGCGCTCCAGAAAGAGAGAGAGAGAGAGAGGCTCCAAATTTCAGCTGTGGCCCTGCAGATATGTGTGCCATTAGCCGGCTCCTCCACACGGCGCTCTCCTCTCTCCACGCTCCTCTCTCCTCTCTCCACGCTCCTCTCCTCTCACAGAGTGGCCCACTTTGCCTCCTGGCCTGAGCGTCTTATTTCCGAAGACTGTAACGCGGCCCCCTTTTTTCTACGCCCAGTGTCCCGCCCCAGTGAGATAAAAAAAAAAAAGCAAAGTAAAGTCCCATGTATGTACTGTAGCTCCAGCTCAGCTCCTTTCAAAAGAACTCACTCTGAATAGGTTCAGTTTAGCCGTGAAAAGACCAGCGGCCGTGGCGGTTAGGATATACAAATATTTACTAGTGGAGCTGCGTTTGTTGTTGTTAGGCACAAAAGACCTTATGACCCATTCTGCCTGTCTGTCTCTCTCTTTTCTCTGCTCTCTCTCTCTCTTTCTTTCTGTCTCTCTCTCTCTCTCTCTGTGTTGGCTCTTTTTGTTTGTCGTTTATGCCATGGTTTCATTTCCTTCCAAGTCCTTTCAGTTTAATAGCCAACAAGACCCGACAGCCTGCAGGGTTGGTCTGGAAATGAGCTTTTTGCTGAGAAATGACCATGGGAATCAACGCTAGTGGGGAGAGGTTTACAGAGGCTACATGCATGTGTAGGGAATGCAACCGTACCAACACAGCTACCGTCAAATGCTTTAGACAAGACGTCCCCTCGGAATTCTAGGGTTCTGTTTACATTCTGAATGGTTCTGAGATATTGAGCCTCAAAGTTTTAGGATTCTGTTGGCATCTTCTGGCATTCTTCTGAAAAGCAGAACAAAGCTCTCTAGATATAAAGTCCTCAAATGCATGCAACTACAAGAAACACCTCACCTCACCTTCTCAAGTCACAGAATAACACAATTTTGACAAAAATATAGAACCTTATAATGCTATGGGGACGAATATCAGAACTTATGCAGGTAAAGTGCAGAAACGAGGTGGACCACACAGGTGATCATATTTGTAAGGTAAAGGTTGTCATCCAGGTAGAAAATACAAAGTAAAATCATGCACATCCGTGAATTATGTCGAGTGCGAGATCCAAAACAATAGTTCAAAGGCAATGCAAAAATCCGCACACCGAAGAGCTCCCAAATACAGTTTTCTTTTTTTATTATTATTTTTTTTTTTAAATGTATTTAATAACGTTTCAGGCTTTACAGCCCTTCCTCAGACGTTCCACTTTTCCAAAGATTGTCATCCACACTTGAGTTTGAATGTCTGGCCAGACAGCTTTGATAGTGTGTTGTCAATTTACAGGATGTGAGCGAGCAGCTGATTCAGTCACTGTCAGGACTGGGATCAGTGCTCATCATTAGTTACACATCCAGCCCAAAATGAGTTCCATGAAACAGTTCCAGATCGCAATGAACACAGTGAGCATCAGATGGGCTGAGCCATCTGTGTTCATGATATTATTTTATTTTAAATGGCCCCAGTGAGTGGTATAGCAGATTGAGAGATGTCATAGGGACCAGTGACAAAGTGTTGTGGAATGCTAGTTAGGTAGTTTGGCTAACACCTGTTCCGTCTCAATAGCACAGGCTAGTTCCTCTTCGTCTCTCCAGTTTGAATGGAGTCTGGGAGCCTCACTGGACACACAAGCTTCTTACTGTATGTTCCCCCACTCACTGGGCTTGTGCCTCGACACCTCAGTGCATGCTCCTCACATCTTCCATGGTTGTCATTTCCTTATTCCTGTACCCTCTCTCATCTCTCATCTCTCCTCTTTCTCTCATATCATACTCTGCTTTCATCTCCTCATCAGTTCAATTCAAAGGCATCTTTTTTTTCCCCCTCTCCGTTAAGAGACTCCATAATGAACCCTAGATAGAAAAGACGCTTTCCAAACTCTGAGGGCTTAATAAATATGCCGTAGTTTTCTCGCTCCTCACATTCTTTTATGTTGTAATTGATAGCTGGAATGTTCAATAGGTACATAGCAGCAAATAGCAGCAGCCTTTCTCTCTTTATCTCTCTCTCTCTCTCTCTCTCTCTCTGTGTCTCCTTCTCTTGGTGTGTGTGTGTGTGTTGATCAATTGCAAGATGAACACTGATCATGTCCAGAGGGTGTGATGGACTCCAGCATCAGCTGCTCAGAGTGATGATGCAATTAAGAGACTGGCAAAGCCCACTACCCAGCATGCTCGGCAGCAGGACCTTCTGCAGTCTTCATGAATATTGAGGAAGAGAGAGAAAGAGAGAGATTTAAACTGGGAGAGAGTGGT
>NC_085007.1:20151047-20158547 GCF_963854185.1 Sardina pilchardus | reverse complement strand
TGTCCAGTTGATACAAAATCTTTAAATACCCTGTAAACCAAACCTTTTTATAACTATCCCTGAAAGCATGTGAAAAGATTGGGGTACTGTATTGTGGAGTTTGTCCATTAAACAGGATCTTGTTTGTAGGGGTGGCCCTAAAAAGAGGTATTGATGAGTTCCCTGTTAGCAAATGGTGCGTTCATGTGCATGGGGGAAAGATCCCAGTGAAAACATCATCGTTCACGTCATCTCATGTGAGAATAAGTGGTGGGAAACTCGGGGAAGATTTTACTAACAGAGTTGCCCAGGGCTCGTCGTCACGTCGTTCGTAGTCCATGAAGACTTTCATATCCAACTATTTTAATGTGAAGTTGGGAATTCACTGTTTTTGTCACTTGAAAGCTGCATCTTCTTCTTTCACAAGCGTCTTGCACCATATTTCTGAACGCTTGTTTATTTAAGATTAGTGAGCGTATGTTTTAAGCCTTGTTGTGGCATCCATGTTTTTCACACATTCCGACAGCAAAACACTCGCGGTGGGAAAAACAACGTAATCTCGGGGGCGGTCCCTGATATTCCCTGGTGAACACACCAATAACCCCTCTCACAAGTAATGAGTGAGAAAGATGGACAAACTCCACAAAGAAAACACCCCTCTTCCTCTGCACTTACTCTACAAGGATATCAATAATGAGCTGATTTACTGGAGATCTGTATTCATTAAGATCAGCGGGCTTAGCCATCATTAAAACTGTAAATTAAATTGGAGGTTTGTTTGAAAACACCTTGTAGAGGTTAGAGAACTACAAGCATTGTGAACAATCTGCTTTCTGCCTGAGATTAACACTGAGATATTTGTGCACTTAACACAGGTGTTTTCCACTAATTAGCTCATCTATCTGGCTGAAAAGTTGTGGTCATTAGAATCAGCTGGTTTAGAAAGAATGGTTGGAACTACTGTATGTGGTACAGTTGTTATAGAAGCCTTAGTCAACCCTCTGAAAAGCTGCTGTAGATTCACTTCTAGGCTAAGAAGGCATTGGTGCAATTGTCTGTATGTCCTATAGACTAATCTAATTTGTATCTCCTTTTATACTACCGGTATGTATTATGCATGTGTATGATATGGACCTGTGTCTGCAATAAAGCTTTATATATAGCGGTAGCACTTCTGCCCCGATTGGACACGGCTCCAGTACAGTCAGTGGTCCAGTCCACAGCATATGAGAGCAGTGTATACCACTGAGTGTCATTTTTCCATGATTTTCAAATCTAATTTAATATATTTGGCAATGTGTTTGTTTATTCATTCAGATTTGTCTGGATGTTGAATCACACCTTGTGCAGAGAGGTGTGACAAACTCAGAACACATATTTATTTATTTTTGTTTAATCCGTTTTGGATTGGTGCAGTGATATTTTGTTTGGGTTTGATGAAATGGTGACTATTTGAGAACACATCCCTGGTCATATGCCGTTAAAGGCACAACGTGGTCTTCATGGTCAGACCGTGGCCATCGCGGGCGTGGTCCAGACAGCCCATGTAAATACCCCGCATGGGCGAAGGAGGTCAGACATCTTAAATGCCGCCATTTGTCGCCGGCCGGCCGCTCTTGAGACGACTCTCTGCATAGTCATTTCTGTGATGCATGAGTTTAATCTTGTGTGCTCAAATGATCCTTCAGGCCCGGCCTGGATTTAATGCCCCAGTAGGCAGCCAGGAGGGCCCACACAGTCCAATGGTGTAACTCAAAGTTTTAATTTGTGGTGAAATTAATTTATGGCTCACAATTAAAAATGATATCCATGTCTTAATTGACTTTCAAGGGCATGCATCTTAATAAGGGTCCAATGGTCTGGATGACATATGACATTTGTGTAACTTACGAGCAAGCGCTACGTGTTACGGCTGACATACAGCTTGCATGCCCTACACATGCCAATCTGCATTTCACCTGATAACGGAGCTCAGTTGCAGAAAATATGCGTGCTGATGTTGATAATATTGTAGTGGCATCAATTCATTTCAATTCAACTATTTATTTGGCAAAATCATACAACGCCATTCGTCATTTAGATTCCTGAACTGTGACCCAGAATGAAGTCAGAACCAGACCTCAAAAGCTTGTGACGTTACTCCAGCTGGCTGTCTGATGCCACGCAAGCCCAACCACGTTAGCCGCTCACAGGCCTTTAAGGGCACTCAGGAGTAGATGTCTCCCAATTACATCATCCAACATTTCTTCCACTTCCCCCCTTTTCTTCCCTTGTTTTCATCCATGCTCTCACTCACTCGCTCCCCCCTCTCTCTCTCTCTCGCTCTCTCTCTCTCAGGTTGTTTTTGTACTCTCCTGAGTGGTCAGGCACCCCTGTATTTCCAGACACTTCTCTTTCCACCCTGCTGCTCTTCACATGTCAGTCGTGTTCAAGCCGATCAGATGTGTTGTTATTGTCGGATTGGGGAGACGTGCGTTTGCATGGGTGCTGCAGGCTGACATTGGAGCCTTGTTCCCCCTGACTAAAACGCCTCTAGACAGAGCCATTAATCATCAAGCCGGTGCTTACCGGTGTTAATTTGTTTTCAGGGCTGAGCACAAAGCTTTAGGGGTTTGTCGAGATGATATTGTTTTTGTTTGTGGAGGTAGAGAGGGAAACACTCTTTTTTTGTTGTTGCTCTGGGTTGGTGTTGAAGGAGTCATATTTACAAGTGCTGAACTTGATCTCAGGGGTCATGGAAAGATCTGTGGCTGTAAAAGGTCTGTGATCTGTGAGTGATCTCAAAGGTTCAGAAAGATCTGGATTTTGACCATATGTAAATTATTAGAGAATGTATGAGAATATACTGTATGTCATGCTGATTCCACAAAATGCAAGACTGAGTCCTTGTATTGGTCCTTCAAAAAGTAGTGATTGTGGCAGCATCATATACTTCTGTGTATCATGGCTTTCCATTTCATATACTGCATTTTGTCTGTGTAAATTGTACATTTTGGTGGACCACACAGTGATGACAAGTGCTTACTCTGTGGCAAATTGTGCCAGTTGATGCAGATTTTTATTTTTGTTTGTGCTGCTCTGTGTGTGGGTTGTGTCCTCATTCTTGTATCTATTTGCAGTCTGTATGTGTGTGTGTGTGTGCGTGTGTGTTTGCGCGTGTGCCTCCATGCATTTGTGTGTGTGTATGTGTGTGTGTTTGTGGTGAGGTGTGAGCATGGGTGTGTATTAACAGGTTCTGTTGTCTCTACTGTATGTGGTGTATGTCTTCTAGGCCCATGTGGTCCAGCGCTGGCTATTCGAGCAGGACAGTAGTGTGAGGTCTGAGAGAGGCTCGTTGGAGGCCCGTGGAATATGGCACTTTGATGAAAGAGTAAATATATAAACTCTCCCTCCCTCCTCCCCCTCTCCTCCCTCTTTCCAACTCCTTCTCTGCTTTGTGTCGTGGCGCGTGGTGCTTTTTTTTTTTTTTTTTTTTTCGCCGCTCGCTCTTGCGTCAATGTGGCCGTTCAGTGACGTGGTGTTGTGACGTTCTTCCACAGCCCGCTGCTAACTGTTCTCGTTCTTCCGACTCTCTCTGGAACGTCTCGTTCTCTTGATGTGCCGTGCTTGTTGTTCTCGCCTTTCTACTTTTCTCTCTTCTCTTCCTCCTCCTCTTTTTCCTCTTTTCCTTCCTGCTTTTCTTCTTCTTCTTCTTTCTTCTTCTTCTTCTTCTTTGTTGCAGTCTCTTGTGTCTTCCGGAAGCTCCTGTTGTTGGAGGTCTCGTGATTGTCGTGCTGTGGCTATCTATTGACAGTCCGGTTTTTCAGTAATGCTTTTCCACACGTCTTATGGTTTTAACTAACCTTTAAAGAAACTCTTTTTTTGGCTTTTGTAATAGTTTCACATTTCGTGTGCTTTGTGAGTGTTGTACGTGTTTGTAACTGGAGTGATTTCTGTATGCCGAGTAATTTCATCTGGTGGAGTAATCAATACTGTGTATCTTTTGATGGTGCCTTTTGTCTTTGTATCTGTGATTGTAATAGTGTGTGTGTGTGTGTGTGTGTGTGTGTGTGTGTATGTGTTTCGTGATTGTGTATGTACAAAAAATGACAACAAATGCCTTCTACAAGTGATGTACAGTTTGTGAAGTGTATATCAGTTGTCTGTAGTGAATTTTTGGCCATCGTTCTGGGCATTTGACCCCCAGTTGTGTCATTCCTCTTTTTCCACTTTTAGCTTTGCTGAGCACACAGCTTATGTGAGATCACACTGAGACCAAGGGACAAATAGGTATCACCATACACACCCTCCCCATGTGCCTTTATCTCACACAAACACACACACACACACACACACACACACTCACACATGCGCACACACACACACACACACACACACACACACACACACACACATCAAACATACACACAGTGTTAGAAGCAGACACAGACATAGAAATACGGAAAAGACCATGTCTGAACTAATCCTCCTTTCTCTCTGACTACATGTGTGACATACACACTCGCTCACACATGCACACACACATTTTTGATTCCTTTCTGTAGCGTCCTCCTCATGTGTAGAGTGGCACTTAGCCGGCCCTGACATGTGAGACGCAGGGTGTGTTGCCGAGGCAGATGAAGGAGCTTTAGTGCATCTCAGTGATGGATCCCTTTATTCCTCTCCAATCTCTGGCCATCTCACTACCGTTTCTCCCCTTTTCTTCTCCTTTCCCCCTCTCTCTCTTCTCTCCTCTCCTTCTCTCTCTTCTCTCCTCTCCTCTCCTCTCCTCTCCCTCTCTCTCTTCTCTCCTCTCCCTCTCTCTCTTCCCTCCTCTCCCTCTCTCCCTCTCTATCTCTCTATCTCTCTATCTTATTCAGCCCAGACATGAGTTTGTCTGCTGTCGTCGCACTGCATCTCATCACAACAACATGAGGGAAAGAGAGAGAGAGAGAGAGAGAGAGAAGGAAGGAAGGGAGGAAGGATAGGAGGGTGGAGTGACTGCATGAACTGCATAACATTCTGATAGAGACGGAGAGTCCAAGTGAAAAAAGGGGGGGAGAAGAAGAAGAAGAAGAAGGAGAAGTATGGCGCTGGAACACACAGCATAACTAAAGACGCGAGGGCGACGTGATGGATGGCAGGGTTTGAGAGGCGGAGCGTGATGGAGGGGGTCTGCTCACGTAGGAGTGGGGACCTGGGGAGGGCGTGAGTCTGTAAATGATGTGTGTTTAGCTCCTGAGCCTCACACCGGGGGGATATAAATTGACGCACTGGCAGCACATGGAGACTACCAATGAATGGGCTGGGTGGACCAGCCCCAACCCAGGAGCACATCAAAGCTGCCCATTAAAGTGGAGGGGGAGGGAGGGAGGGAGGGATGGAGAGAGGGATGGATGGAGAGAGAGGATGTGAGGGGAGAGGTGGAGGGATGGAGGGATGAAGTGGGGAGAGGAGAGGAAAGGGTTGAAATTGATTTGCGCAGCACACAAGTCAGCAGAATGGGAAACAACATGGAAGTCCAGGCAACGCGTCTGTTTGCGTGTTTTTTTTTTCTCTCGGAAATGGATTTTGACCGTTGATAAATGTACACTCTAAAACATGTACGCAATTAGTAGACACTTCCATGCATATTAAAACACACACACACACACACACACATAGAGACACACAGGCACACACACGTAGGCACTTAAATAGACATGGCTAGATGATAGCAGACAGATACTCCACTGCCCACTCACCCAAAGACACACACACACACACACACACACAAAAAAACAACCTCAGATTAAAGAGCCATATGCACAGTCCGTGCTCTAATATACAAAGTCATGAACTGACTGACCTTGCTGCGCATGTTGTTAGAGAGATGTTTGCCGAGAGCCGTGATGCAGCACATTTAATCTAACATCGCCCAGGAGAAGAACACACAGAGACAGAGTGGCAGAGGGGGGGGGGAGATGGAGGGATGCAAAAGAAAGAAAGAGAAGAGGCCTCAGCCTGGCTATTCCACAGGGATGTGAGAGGAGTTGAAAGGCAGAACAGTAGCCAGAGGAGAGAGAGAGAGAGAGAGAGGGAGAGAGAGGACAAGAATGGAATATCTAATGAAAGTGCCCAGGAAGAGATGGAGACAGGAGAGGTGGACTGACGTTAACGGAAAGTGTGCCAACACAAGTGCACGCCAGTTAGCGTCAGTGGACCGGGCTCCTTTTCGTGACAGAGTTTTTGACGTGGAACACCTCAATATTTTATGATTTGTCCTCGTTTCGTTTCAAGAGGACCAAGATGGTGGAATGCACGGTGGGAAGAAGTGTAGGCTGGATCTGAATGAAAAATGGCTGAATGACTGAAAGAATGAATGAATGGCTAAAGAGTCACAAGATGAAAACCTTTACCACTTGTGCAAAGAAGTCATCTCTTTAAAGATTTAAAGACTTGGACAAAGGGTGATTACCAGGAAAGGTCACGTTCCCCACTGACCGATTGAAAAAACTTGGATGGACAGACAGAGGCAACCATGGAGATAGAGGGTCAGGCAATGCTATAGCGGCAGCAGACATGATGGACTTGCGTTCTATACCCCCTCCCCAGGCTGTGGGTATGGATGTCTGGGCCATTAGAGTGATATTCAGACATACAGAATTGTCCTGACACCTACTGCTCTGCAATTCAGGAGACCTTTAGCTTCTCCTATTTTTGGCCGCATCATGTGTGAGAGGATTTTTTATGTAGACGTGCAATTTTTGTTACATGTGTGGATGCACAAAACACACCTGATGAGATGATACTGACTGACACAGTGTACGTGTGTGTACTCTTTGTGTGTGTGTGTGTGTGTGTGTGTGTGTGTGTGTGTGTGTGTGTACAGTAAATGTAACCTGTCCATCTCTATCTCTCTGTCTCTGTCTCTCTGCACGCAGGCCGATGCTACGACTAGTTACCTGCGAGCCGCTCGGTCGGGAAACCTGGACAAGGCTCTGGACCACATCAAGAACGGCATAGACATCAATCTAGCCAACCAGGTGAGACGCTTCAGTTGCTGTACGCATATGGGCGCATGCTCGTATTTGTACAGCAGCTCTTTTTGCTATTGTTTTTTCAGCTGGATGAGTTAAGTCTATTGACATGTTATTAAAGGTTTCATTAGAAGCCTGAAGTTTATGACCCATGTAATACAATTTTGAATGGGATGCTTAATAACTAGGAAAATAACTAGCCCATTTAAGTTCATTATAGTAATCTGACATACCAATCTAACCATTGCACTATTGATTGGGGAAACTTTTTCACCCGGTGAGCCACGGCTAATTTAGCTGTCAGCAGAGAAGGCGACAGCAGCCGAAATGAACGAATGGTGTCTGATGAGCGCCGCCTGCGATACCAGGACAGATGACAAGTGCTCCGTTGCGAACGACTGACCATCGCGGCGGACGGCCTTGCTCTCATCGAGGCCGCCGTCGTCGTCACAGCGCCACTCTTCCGCTTCGCTCGGCTCGCGGTCCTGTGGTGGTCCAGTGAGTGGACCGCGCTCGGGGTTTC
>NC_085007.1:20128547-20148547 GCF_963854185.1 Sardina pilchardus | reverse complement strand
GCTTCTCCAGATTACTCCTCATATGATTAGGCTTTTTATTTGCTATCACAAATGATCCTTAAAACCTTTTTTTTTTCTGCGGGATTGTTGTAGTGTGTTGTCTCTGTGCTCTCTTTATCACCTTGTCGCAATGTGATTCTGAATATACAAATGAAATGAATTGAACTCCCCCCCCCCACCCACCCCCCTCCCCAAGTGCACCAATATTGCTTGAGGTGCAGTCTAACAAGGAGAATAAAACACCTGCCTCTGCTCCCAATCAGGGCGGCCGGCGATTGGGTCGGATGACTAAGCCGTGTCTCCTTTGTCATGTATGTGATGACTCATAGGCCACCTATCATCCCTGATCAGCGATCAGCGATAATTTCCCCCCCACCCCACCCCCACCCCACCCCCCATTGAGAGAGGCGCGTCGCTCACTCCAGCACTGATCCGTGGCCAGCTGCAGCCGAGGAGTTGCCATTTATTCTGGCGCGCTGGCGCTGCTGCAGTACTCTGATCACCAGGATGGCTGGTATTTCCTCAGCCGTGATTAGACATTATTAGATATTTTTTTGCTTGATGCTTTTTGGGATGTAATGATGATGCATTTTTAATGGTCCGTCGGGTTGCTATGTATATTTTATGGGGCTGAAAATAGCTTGTTTGGATGTCTTGCTTGAAAGGACATTGTGATCTGTGAGAAGACCACAGGACAGAACGGCACACGCTATGCACACAGTAGTGAGGCTTGTCGTATTGGCTGGTAATCCGGTAATTAGCAGCCGCGGCTGGCCGTGCTGGTGGTGAGGTGTTCCCCTGTGTGTGCTGAAGGTTAGCAGTGAGCTCGCGCCGCGCGCCACGGCAACAACGACGAGATGAGGGGCTCACTCACACAGGCACGTGTTGCTGTCTGCAGAATCCCCCTCGTGAGAACGCCCACTGTCTGTGCACATCTCTCTCTCTCTCTCTCCCTCTCTCTCTCCCTCTCTCTCTCCCTCTCTCTCTCCCTCTCTGCCTCTCTCTCTCTCTCCTCCCCACCCTCTGTGTCTCTTTCTCTGTCTTTCTTCCTCTCTCTCTCTCTTGTTGGAGTGCGCATGCACTGCGGATGCAGCATGTTGCTCACCAGACGTGAGGGCTGCTGCAGAGGACAGAGGTATGTCTGTGTGGCGGCTTGTTTAAGACCCCTTGTGGTCAGCAGCAGTACTGCATCCTGACTGACAAGGCTGTGGCACTGTGGCAGCATCAGCACCACGGTTGTGTAATCCTCCCAGCTTGTTTTCAGCACAGATGAGGCAAACATGTTGAGGCCATCAACACATGTGCAGGTTTAGCCTTATTTGCCTATTCATCCGAAATATTTTTTTTCTAATGAAGGAGAACCATTGGTTGTGGCGTTTATCTAAAAGAAAGAAAAGAGAAAAACAAAGGCGTATACATTTGTCTGCAGTGAGCATGTTCTGTGTCCAACAGGTTGTTTTTACTAGACAAAGCCATTTGTAACTAAACGTCCAGACTGCCGTTGTAAAATACCATATTGTGGCTCCAGAAAGCAAAGCCTCTGCAGGGGTGAGAGGCAGTGACATACTGTAAGCTGAAAAAGAGGACACCAGGAACAGGATATTTCCTCAGTCAAAGTGAAGCCCGTACTACTCTTAACTCAGATGCCCGTTTTCTTGATCCATTGCCCTTTTTCCCTGCAGAATGGGCTTAATGCCTTGCACTTGGCGTCGAAAGAGGGGCATGTCAAGATGGTGCTGGAGTTGTTACACCATGGCATCAACCTGGAGACCACCACAAAGGTACCCACCCACCCACCAACCTCACCCACCAACCTCTAGCCCATTAAAGTGTAAGGCAAGTTATATGCCCAAAACTATTCTGGAGAATATTATCTATGATTTTACTGAAGATACAGAACTACTGTAAGGCAAGAGATAAAAAAGACGCCGTTGTCATCCATTTTTACCTGCAGCAAGTCACTGTATATGTACATAGCGAACATATCAGCCCTGGCAAATCCTCTTATCCAGGTGTTCCTTTGCTCTGAGGAGGCAGTGTGATGTGGTGTGGTACACGTGTCAGTGTTTGATAGGGCCTGTTTTGAGTGCAGGCAGGAGTTGCGTTGTGCTCTTGAGTGGGGCTTGGGGGCCCGGGGCCATCACTATGTGGGTTAATGTGGCTGCACTGTCCTTCCTCTCGTGGCAGAAAGGGAACACGGCTCTCCACATCGCCGCGCTGGCCGGCCAGGAGAAGGTGGTGGCCGAACTCGCCCATTTCGGCGCCAACGTCAACGCCCAGTCACAGGTGAGGCTCGAAGAGGTGACATTTTTTGGTGTTGGTGTTGGTTTGGTTCCTGTTGTGACCATGAACAAATGATAATAAACAATGTGTCTAAGATGGGCTGTTGCTGTTAAAAAGTGTAAATATACAGTCTGTATTGGCATTTTGTTTGTGAAGAGGAACTGTGATTTCACGCCTATGAGGTCACTACACAGGGGCGGGATATACATAGGAATGCATTTCTTTTAATCTTCCTTGTGAGGGATGTGATTCATTCGGCTAATTGCCTCAGTTAATATACTGGTACAGTCAATACACAGTCTCTTTTTTTTTGTTATTCATTTGCATAAAGCACTGCCCTGCGGTACGTAGTATGGCTAATACACTGGACATTACTGTGGTCATTGTGTTTTTTTCTTCTTCTCTAAGTGTGTGTTAATGTATGATGCTTTTGACCATCTCCTCATGGCCGTTCCTGTTGCATCTCTCTCCATCACAGAAGGGCTTTAGTCCCCTCTATATGGCCGCCCAGGAGAACCACCTGGAGGTGGTGAAGTTCCTGCTGGAGAACGGAGCCAATCAGAGTCTGCCGACAGAGGTGAGAGACCCCCATTTACCTGGCCGCCCGTCCTCCTCAGGCTCCTCAATCAATCACCGCTGCGCCTTTTCGCAGCTCTCTCGTCCTGCTCATCAATCTTACCTGTGCCCCGTCCCCTACAGTCTGAATTGGTCCTCGTCTAGTTTTCCCCATTTCCTCTTTGTCATTCTTGAATAGCCACCGTTTTCTAAAACTGTCTCGATGCGAGCTGGAAATCAATGGTTTCTGGGATCAGACCTCATCTCTTTCACTCTCGAGTCGATCAGACAAATTCTGTCAGTGGAGCCCAGCAGAGGACAGTCAAAATGGATCAGTCCCTTTGGCTTATTCTTCTCGGGGGCAGGATGCTGGATCTCGTTTCCTAAAGTGCGGCTTTGACCGGTAAATAATGCCTGAATGCACAGCGTAGCAGGCCTTTGTGTGAGTAATGATGAGGCATTCCTCCTCCTGGTTGTCTGTCTGCCTGTGCGGATGACATCAGCCTTTTAGCCATAGCCTCTACCTGGCCCACTCAGACAGTGCAGATCAATGCGCTGTGGACTGATTGATCAAGGGCATCCTACGCTTTGCATTCATTTGCATACGTGAGCTGGCAGAGGAGAGGAGCAAACAAATCAAAACACACAGGAGTCAGGCAGAGAAGGAGATTCTTGGATCTTCGTTGGAAAGTTAGTTTGTTTATTTGTCGTCCCCATAGGGAAATTCTTTTCACAGGCATAGGGACAGGTCACAGGCATAGGGATGGCACGTATACATGGTTGAAGACATAGGGGATGGCACATACAGTACAGACATACATATTTCATACACTATATACATTGACACAGACATTTACATATTCTGAGTTGATGGGAGAACATACATTATTGCATTGCGGAAAGTGGAGCGTCAGTGTTTCTTTCCCCCCCGCAAGCCTCAATTGTGGAGAAGTCCATTAATCAAAACTGGTTGAGTACATATCAGCTGCTTTGACATGCTGCCAGCAGTGGCATTGTGATGTACTTAGAGGACAAGGACTGCTGCACTCCTCGCTGCAGTGTGAGTCTATATGAGACAAGTGTCTGTGTTACTGAATCACTGGCATGCACTGAGGTTGCCGTCTCTGCCTGTGTCCTCCCCCTCAGGACGGCTTCACGCCGCTGGCAGTGGCGCTCCAGCAGGGCCACGAGAACATAGTCGCTCTCCTCATCAACCACGGCACCAAGGGCAAGGTGCGACTGCCAGCCCTGCACATCGCGGCGCGCAATGATGACACGCGCACTGCTGCAGTGCTGCTGCAGAATGACCCCAACCCAGATGTCCTAAGCAAGGTAGCGTGGGCGTGTGTACGTGTGTGTGTGTACGTGTGTGTGTGTGTATATGTCTGTGTCTGTGTGTGTGTGTGTGTGTGTGTGTGTGTGTGTGCGCGCTCGTCCCGCTGAGAGCCTCACGATGAATCATGGTTTAATACTGCTGACACTGTTGGCTCCAGTATCGCCTCAAAAGAATGGCAATGAAGCCTTAACGTAATACGCCAGCAGTAAAATATGGTTAACACAATTACCCTCTTGACATTGACAGTGATGCGGAAACTTCAGATAAAAGTGACTGATCGTAAAGACCGATGTTTTCAAAGACCAGAGTTGCTATTGATTGCCTGAGTCATTGTTCTCACTGTCTCTCTGTCTATCTCTTTGTTTCCTCCCTCCCTCCTCTCTCTCTCTCTCTCGCTCTCTCTCTCTCTCTCCCTCCCTCTTTCTCTGCAGACCGGTTTCACTCCTCTGCATATTGCGGCTCACTACGAGAACCTGAGCGTGGCTCAGCTCCTGCTCAACCGAGGCGCTAACGTTAACTTCACCCCCAAGGTCAGTCTTCCTTTTGTCACGCTCGCTTAACAAAAAAAAAAAAAAAAAAAACCCTTCCGAAAATAACACCGTCGACGTCGTCGTTGTCGTGTGTCCCACGCGCTCATCTGTGTCTTGGGCTCCTCGCTGACCCCTTCGCTGACCCCTTTGCAGAACGGGATCACGCCTCTGCACATAGCGGCCAGGAGGGGCAACGTCATCATGGTCCGGCTACTGCTGGACAGAGGGGCGCAGATCGATGCCAAGACCAAGGTATCCTGCAGAAATGATGTAACGTAGTATTTCTTCCTCTCTCCCGCTCGTATATCCCCCTATCCTGCACTCGTTTGGCAGAATCCTCCCGCTGTCTGTCTTTCCAACTGAGACTCGAAAACGAGACGAGCGCTGTTGGAATGACAGTGTGGCATCCCAGCATCCCAGTAGCACAAGCCTGTGTGTATCTTGTTTCCTCTTACCCTTGCTTTCACACGCAAGCTCCCTCTCTCCCTCTCTCTCTCTCTACTCCCACATTCCCTCTCTCCTCTCCTCTCTTCTGTTATCCTCTCTTCTCTCCCTCTGCGTCGCTCCACTTCTAACCACTGTGTGTGTGTGTGTGTGTGTGTGTGTGTGTGTGTGTGTGGGTGTGGTGTGGTGTGTATCTGTGTGCGTGTGTGTGTTTGTGTATACGTGTGTATACGTGTGTGTGTGTGTGTGTGTGTGTGTGTGTGTGTGTGTGTGTGTGTGTGTGTGTGTGTGTGTGTGTGTGTGTGTGTGTGTGTGTGTGTGCGTGTGTATACATGTGTGTGTTCGTGTGTGTGTGTGTGTGTGTGTGTGTGTGTGTGTGTGTGTGTGTGTCTCTCTCTCTCTCTCTCTCTCTTCGCCTTCAGGATGAGCTCACCCCGCTGCACTGTGCGGCCAGGAATGGCCACGTGCGGGTCATCGAGCTCCTGCTGGACATGGGAGCCCCAATCCAGGCCAAGACCAAGGTGAGCCAGGCCTTGTGCCAGTACAGGGATGAGCCACTGGGGAGCAGGCCTCATAACGGGGGCGCTCGGGGAGGGGAAAAAAAGCTGCTCTGCTAAGCCATTTCCTGGCCACAACGACTAGACTGCAAGCAGGAAGATAAAATAGTGTGTGTGCTGCTTACATATTCACAAGCAGACGCCGGTGACAAGTGTAGCTGGAAGATGAGCTAGTGTGTATCGTAGATGTTATAAAGCTTTATATTTATAATATCCATAAAGATTTATAATGTCTATGATGTGTATGCTGCTTACATATTCACATGCAGACGGGCACAAGTGTTTGTAGCTGGAAGATGAGATAGTGTATATCATAGATATTAGAAAGCTTTATATTTATAATAGTATCTATAAAGATTTATAATATCTATGATGTGTGTGCTGTTTACATATTCACAAGCAGACGGTGATATGTGTTTGTGGTGCTGAAGCGTGCCAAATCCCCTTGTCTTTCTCAGCCTGGTGCTCATCTAACACATAAACCTCCAACGTTAGTCTTTTCAACCCAGCGATGTGTAGACAAAGGTCTGTTGTAAATTGATAATCCAGGTAGTCTGTTCACCAGGTGGTTATGTGTTTATGTATTTGGTGCTCCTTTACCATAGTGTAGGTGTAGTCAGTGTAAGGTCACATTGTGGCCATTTTAGATGGACTTGATCCATGTGTCTCTCTCATGTGTCCACCTCTCAATTTCAAGTTCAAGTTCAATTTCAGTAGACCTTTATTGGTAATACTCAAGCCCAAGCAAACATATAATACAACAATACAGATACAATATCTGTAAAAAGAGAAAATAAGAAATAAAACTACAGTGTACAACTTATTACTAGAAAAGTACTTCGAGAGACACCTCCGCCAAGCAGAAACATAATCACCTCCTGGATCCAGACGGTGATACGAATCACTCCCAAAATGTAATCGTGAACAAACAAACAAACAGACAGACAAACAAGCAAACAGACAAACCCCGATGAAAACATAACCTCCTTGGTGAAGGTAATGATACATTCTCTCTTTCTCTCTCTCTCTCTCTCTTTCTCGTAGAATGGTCTGTCTCCCATCCACATGGCGGCCCAGGGGGATCACATGGACTGTGTGCGTCAGCTGCTCCAGTATAACGCTGATATCGACGACATCACACTGGACCACCTGACGCCCCTGCACGTAGCGGCCCACTGCGGGAACCACCGCATGGCCAAAGTCCTGCTGGACAAGGGCGCCCGGGCCAACGCCAGAGCGCTGGTCAGTCCAAGTGGGCACACAAACATGGCAGCAGAGCATTGTGCCATATTCACACACACGCTACACACATAAGCCCACCAGCCAAACACACATACAGTACACACACATTTATGCAATCACACATATTAAACCATATCAAACAGCCACACACCTTTATCACACGTACTGTGCACATGCACACAAACAAACCAACCAATCACATGCACACATACAATCAGACATACACACACACACACTCACACACGCACACACACACACACACACACACGCACGCACGCACGCACGCACGCACGCACGCACGCACGCACGCACGCACGCACGCACGCACGCACGCACGCACGCACGCACACACACACACACACACACACACACACACACACACACACAAACTTATAATATAAACTTCTCCTCTGTCCTCTGTCCACTCCCGTTGTTGGCAAGGCCCTCACAGCTCATTTTAGCTCATGGTCCAAGAAATGGTCAAAAAGTGTCAGATCAATAAAGCCAATCCAGCTTCATTCAGGCCTCCTCCTCTCACCTCTCCATTATGTCCTTTTCATTTCCATCCTTCCTCCTCCTCCTCCTCACTCTCATCCTTTGCTTCCTCTCCTCCTCCTCCTCTCGGCTCTCATCCCTCGTTACCGCCCGCGCTGCTCTCACCTGTGAGCAGACGGCTGACTCAGCTCAGGCCTAATGATGGGATGAGTGTTTCTCTCTGTCTATCTATCTCTCTCTGTCTCTTTCTCTCGCTCTCTCTCTTTCTCTCTCGCCCACCCTCTCTTTATCTCTCTCTTCTCCGTCTCGCTCTCTCTCTCTCTCTCTGTATCTGTCTCTTTCTCTCTCTATCTCACTCTCTCTTTCTCTCTATATATATCACTCTCTCTTTCTCTTTTCTGTCTATCTATCTCTCTCTGTCTCTCTCTTTCTCTTGCCCACCCTCTCTTTATCTCTCTCTTCTCCGTCTCGCTCTCTCTTTCTCTCTCTGTATCTGTCTCTTTCTCTCTCTCTCTATCTTACTCTCTCTTTCTCTATATATACTGTATCACTCTCTCTTTCTCTCTCTCTGTCTATCTCCTCTCTCTCTCTCTCTCAGTGCTACGGTCGAGGCTCTGGCTCAGATCACCTGCTCATTAGTTCAGGGGCAGCCTGATTAGCTTGTGCTGTTACACATCCCCTCCCCTGCCCATTCATTATTACACACACACACACACACACACACACACACACACACACACAGACACACACACACACACACACACACACAGACACACACACACACACACACACACACACAGACACACACACACACACACACACACACACAGACACACACACACACACACACACACACACACACCCGCGCGCTCGCCCACACATTCACAATTGCACACATACCACACACACACACACACACAGCATGCACAGATTGATGAGCTTCATAACACACCCAGCTAATGTAAAACAGAATGCTGATCACAGCATGCTTCACACGTCAGCAAATCAGGGAAGCACCGTGAAGATCAGGATTGGTTGTGTACAGAATGGGATCTTATTGAATAAAGGACCTAAACTACTTGGGTTACGTATATGACTGTGTGGAGTGGCTGTAAACTCATAATTTCATAATGGAGTTAAAGTGCGGTCTGTAAATCTAATCCCGTACACTTTTATCAAATTCAGCGCTCCGCTCTGTTCAGCGTCAACCTGCACATTTGCACTCTGGTGTTCAGGTCTTCAGGTGCTTCAGGAGTACAGGAGGAAGGGGTGCAGTTTGATTGGCTGTTGAGCTCAAATATAAACAATCTTTCATGAGACCAAAGCCAAACCATGGACTGCATCTTTCAATGAATTAGTCCATTTGATCTTTATCCCCCTGAGATCAAATCTGCACTGATTCTGGTCCTTTGGAATACAGCGCAGATGCTACCGAGCTGACAGCTCACACCAGTGTTTGAAAAGTGTTTTCAGAATGGCATTACTCCTCTCCATATTGATATTAGTGTGTCTGTGTGTTGTTGCTGCCGCAAAGGAAAGTGAAGAAAAGTAAAACCTCAAACACTAACTCTGTGGTCGCGTCTGTCTTTTCAGAATGGCTTTACCCCTCTCCACATTGCCTGTAAGAAGAACCACGTGCGCTCCATGGACCTGCTGCTCAAGCACTCGGCGTCTCTGGAGGCTGTCACTGAGGTCAGATAACAGCTCAGACAGACCAGGGCTGCCCGCGTGCATCATCTGGCGTAATCCAATTTGAATCTGCCTGTTGAAATGACAGCTGATCAGAATGGGGGATCTGATAGATAGAGAGCCTCCTGAGCTTCCTGGAATGAGATCAGGGACAGGAAGTGCACTGATAAGATGGAGCATGTGGCCCCGTGTCTGATATGATCCTGGTCAGCCTGTGTGGAGATATGTTTTTAATCCTTTGATGGCGATATTTCACCTCAAAATGTCCACGTCTGTTGTTGGCATATGTTTTTGTAAATCCTGTGTCAAAAACACTCCGGTACCATTGGCTCCTTAAACTTTGGAATAGTGTGTAAACAAGTCTAAGTAGGGAGGATGTCATTGTGACGTTACATTTATCATAAGTTGCATCAAAACAGTGACATCTTTCCCATTCTATGCTGCTATTCCTGAATATTCTCTGCATGGTCAAGGTCATCCATCTGTGTGACTGTCAATCAGTGTCCTAGGGGGTGGTACACAGGTCATGGGTTGAAATTCCTTTGTTCCTTTATTACATTCTAACATCATCTCTCTCTCTCTCTCTCTCTCTCTCTCTCTCTCTCTCTTTCTCTCTCTCTCTCTGCAGTCTGGTCTGACGCCTCTGCATGTGGCGGCCTTCATGGGTCACCTGAACATAGTGAAGCACCTGCTGGCCAGGGGAGCCTCTCCTAACGCGTCCAACGTGGTCAGTACCCTGCACTGCAGTGCCCGTCACACACACGCTTCACGGCACACCTGTCCTCCCCCGCCCGTCCGGGCGCCCAGAGATCTTATTTATGTCACGGTGATGTCACGGCGATGACTCATACGCCATTGAGCTAAGCTACAAACCCACAATTTTGAGGGCGGAGAGTTACAGACTGAAACAAGGAAAAGTGGATTTGATTTAGCATCCAATTAAGTATTAATGATGTGTAAAGCTGATGTAACACACTAAAATAGCCATAAAAAGACGCTTTGTGAGCAACTCGAGTGACTTTTGTCCACATATGCAGTGCAAACTTCACTTACTTCCCCTATTTTACATTGCATTTTTATTATTATTATATATAAGGCAACAAAAAAGAGACAAAGAGAAAAAAAACAAACAGAAAGTCGTGTGACTTTTGACTGTCTTGGAGCAACTTTCATGCTTCCAGTCCTTGCTGTAGTTTGCCCCGAAAAATGGGTAAATATATACAATTACTAATTGTATTCCCCTGATGATAGTTGACCATCAAATTGTAGAAAACCAGGACACAGTTTAGCCTCCATTTGCATCCTGCGTGTGGCTTAAGTGGAGCAACAGAGCCAGAAGGATCTGAAGCATCATAACGCTGTCTCTACTTCCACTGTCTTTAATGCTAAAAATAAACCCGGGCCGGCTTGGCAAGATCTGTAGTATTTCCACAGCCTACAGAACCCCTGCTGCGAGCAGTGTTTGAAGGACAACTGCTGTGTGTGTGTGTGTGTGTGTGTGTGTGTGTTTAATAGAAAGTGGAGACTCCTCTCCACATGGCGTCGCGAGCGGGACATTGCGAGGTGGCCCAGTTCCTGCTGCAGAACGCCGCCCAGGTGGACGCCAAAGCTAAGGTGGGCGCGCTAACGCTAACGACTCCCGCCGCCTCCACCTGCCCACATTATACTGCCTCTCTACCTTCACCGTTTGTTTTCCGTATTCCCCTCCTCTCTCTTTTTTTTATCCTTCACTCCCTCTCTCTCTTCCCCTCCTCTGTGTCCTCTTTCTTTTCTCTGGGGAAATGTGTGTGTGGTTCTTTAACTCCTTTATTTCGCTTTTGTTTGTTTTTCTCGTCTCTCACTTATCTGCCGCCCCCCTCGGGAACGTAATCCTTTCCCGTCTTTTCGCTTCCTGTGTCCCTGCGCTGCTTTTGAAAAATAACGTGCCGTGCTAATGGTTTATTTTCCTCTTCTCTTCCTCCTCTTCCTCCTCTTCCTCCTCCTCCTCTTCCGTCTCACCCTCTCTCCCTCCCTCTCTCTCTCGCTGTGTGTGGCCGGCCGCAGGATGACCAGACCCCCTTGCACTGTGCCGCCCGCATGGGCCACAAGGAGCTGGTCACCCTCCTGCTGGAGCACAAGGCCAACCCCGACTCGGCCACCACGGCCGGACACACCCCCCTGCACATCGCCGCGCGGGAGGGACACGCTCAGACCACGCGCATCCTGCTGGACGGCAACGCCCAGCAGACCAAGATGACCAAGGTTTCTGACCCTTCCCCTCCCCTCCCCTCCATACACCTCCTCTATACTGTCAGCTTATAACTGTGGGTTGCATTTAAGTGTGTGTAAACATCCCTCTTTACTTTTGAAGCTCTGTCAATATCTCTTCTTTTTTACCTCTCTCTTTTCTCCTTTCTTTACTTCTCTGTGTTTCTCTACCTCTGTCTTTTCCTCATGACTCCCTCTCTTTCTGTCTTGATGACTTTCCTCCTCTTTGCCTCTCTCCTCCTCATTGACCCTGTATATATGTGTGTGCGTGTGTGTGTGTGCGTGCGCGTGCGTGTGTGTGTGTGTGTGTGTGTCCCTGTAGAAAGGCTTCACGCCGCTGCATGTGGCCTGTAAGTACGGTAAAGTGGATGTGGCTGAGTTACTGTTGGAGCGAGGAGCCAATCCCAATGCGGCAGGAAAGGTACGCACACGGCTATTCTCTCAACAGTGTGCGGCCCTTGTGCATGACTGGGCCCTGTGCCAATGCGTAAGTGCTATTAGGAGGGTGTGACTTTCATAAGGTTGTGTGTGTGTGTGTGTGTGTGTTTGTGTGTTTGTGTGTGTGTGTGTGTGTCTGTGTGATGTCCTTCTACAGCAAAATGGCTTGACTCCTCTGCATGTGGCCGTCCATCACAACAACCTGGACGTGGTCACGCTGCTGGTCAGCAAAGGGGGCTCTCCACACAGTCCTGCCCGGGTGAGTCACGAGCAACACACACCATATGCGCACACACACACACACACGCACACACACACACACACACACACACACACACACACACACACACACACACACACACACACACACACACACACACACACACACACACACACAAACACACACACATTCACGCATGCACACACAGAGACATCACAAATGCACACACATACACTCATACACACATACACAGGGTAAAGAATATACAGGAAAACCGTGTAACCACGTGTAAACACCACCATGTATGTGAAGAGTATCATTACCATTTTGGATTGCTACTAATATGAGAAATCCAAATATACGCACACGCACACGCTCACGCTCTCCTGTTTCGGCTGTTTACTCTTCCCCTTTCTCCTTACTCTGACTGGCTTTCAAAGAACCACTTAGTTCCTCCTCTCTCTCTCGCTCGCTCGCTCACTCACGCGCGCTTGTGTTTCCCTCCTCTGCAGAACGGCTACACGCCGCTGCACATCGCCGCTAAGCAGAACCAGCTGGAGGTGGCGGGCTGCCTGCTGCACCACGGCGCCAACGCTAACTCCGAGTCGCTGCAGGGCATCACGCCCCTGCACCTGGCCTCGCAGGAGGGCAGCCCCGACATGGTGGCCCTCCTCATCTCCAAGCAGGCCAACGTCAACCTGGGCAACAAGGTAACCTCCTCACGACCCTGACGCTAACTAACTCCCACTTCCCCCCTCCCCCCGCAATCCCGCCACCCTCGATGTGCTAAATCACGCCGCCTATCTGTCATTAGCGGTAAATGAACCTTCCCGCACTTGCCTGCAGCCACAATACATCCTAAGTGCACCTTTAAGTCATGATGAATAATTCTACCGTACTGATAGTTTGATGGATATCTTTGTCTGCTTCACACTAAGGGGTAGGTTTTGTGATGGATAGCGTGGCGGCTCGCACCACTTTAAAGCCTGTTTGAAAAACGACTTGTGAGATTCTTTTGCCAATTCAACAGTGGTGGCAACAATGAGCTTTTTCAGTCAAAGATTGAAATATCTTTTTTTCCCCCAAATAAGCGGCAGTTTGTATTTATGGCAGTAGAGAAGGCCTTGAGACGTGGCTGCCAAAGAACTGACACCCCCAGAGAGACAAGCGGCTCTGTCTCCCTCTCTCCGACAGAATGGAGGATGTGGAAACATAAAAAGGCGTTTTTTGAGATCGCAGTCTGACTGATCTGGGACTCCCGCGGCATAGAGGGGCGTAACAACAACAACAACGACAACAACAACAACACACACACAAAAAACGCCTCCCTCACTCAGAGCCCAGAGCAGTTAGAGAAAGGAGCAGCGGCACAGACTAGCGCTGTGCTTTTCACGCTGGAGTCAGCCATGGCCCTGGAGTCGCTCTCTGGCATGACTCAGCACATCATGACTCAGCAGATCATGACTCAGCACGCAGTCTGCTGCTCTGTCTCCTGTGTGGCTGAAATCACACGTCCTCCCCTCTTCGATCCAGTGCTCTCCTCTCCGCTCCTTGTCGATCCTGTGCTCTCTTCTCCTCTTCTCTCCCCTCCTCTCCTCTCCTCTTTGATCCTGTGCTCTCCTCTCCCCTCTTCTCCTCTCCTCTCCACTCCCGTCCTCTCCTTTGATCCTGTACTCTCCTGTCCTCTCCTCTCCTCTTTAATCCTGTGCTCTCCTCTCCTCTCCTCTCCTCTCTCCTCTCCTCTCCTCTCCTCTCCCATCCTCTCCTCTTCGATCCTGTGCTCTCCTCTTTTCTCCCCTCCTCTCCTTTCCACTCCTCCTCTTTGATTCTCTCCTCTCCTCTCCTCTCCTCTCCTCTTCTCTCCCCTCTTCTCCCCTCCTCTCCTTTCCTCTCCTCTCCTCTTCTCTCCCCTCTTCTCCCCTCCTCTCCTTTCCTCTCCTCTCCCCTCTTCTCCCCTCCTCTTCTCTCCTCTCCTCTCCTCTCCTCTTCTATTTTCTCCTGTGTTCTCTGTGGTCTACTGTCTCCTTATGCCCCTCTTTTTTTCTCCTCCTTTTTCTCTACTCTCTCTGATCCCTCTCTTTCCTGTCGTCCTCCTGTCGTGTGTGTGTGTGTGTGTGTGTGTATGTGTGTGTGTGTGTGTGTGTGTGTGTAGAACGGGCTGACTCCGCTGCATCTGGTGGCGCAGGAGGGGCACGTGGGCATCGCTGACATGCTGGTCAAGCAGGGAGCCTCAGTGTACGCCGCATCACGGGTGAGGTGGACGCACGAGACACACACACACACACACACACGTGCATACAGACACAGCTGACACACACAGTCTATGCCGCATCATAGGTGAGATGGATGCACAAGCTCACACTAGACACACGCACACACACACACACACACACACACACACACACACACACACACACACACACACACACACACACACACACGTGCATATAGACACAGCTGACACACACAGTCTATGCCACATCATGGGTGAGATGGACGCAAAAGCACACACGCACGCACACACACACACACACACACACACACACACACACACACACACAGACAAGCACATGCACCCTTAAACACTCTATAACGCACACACACACACACACACACACACACACACACACAGCTGACACACATACCCTCACAGTAACACCTTGTATAGGCACACACATGGATGCCCTCAAGTAACACCATGTGAAGCTACACATTCACACGTAGACGCAGAAGCGCGCATGCACACACACACACACACACACACACACATACACACAAACACACACATGCACAATCACATGCACTCTCTCTCTCTGTGACGCCTGTTTCTAGAGGGCATAATGAAGTGTGAAGAGCAGGTTTGAGTAGTAGGAGCATACAAGCTGCAGAGTGGTGTTCTCACACACTATTCAGCTTCAGGATGCACGTGTATGTGTGTGTGTGTGTGTGTGTGTGTGTGTGTGTCTGTGTGTATGTGTTTGTGTGCGTGTGTGTGTGTGTCTGTGTGTGTGTGTCTGAGTGTGTGTGTGTGTGTGTGTGTGTGTGTGTGTGTTTTGTGTGTAAGCGTGTTTTTACATCTGTGTGTATATCGTCATGTGTATGTTACCACCTCCATTTGTGTGGGAGTGTGTAATGTATGTGTTGGTTGAGGGCAGACAAATGTGGATATGTAGATTTTGCGAGTAGATTATCATATGTCTGGGCAGTCTGGCTATTTGTTGCTCTGCATCAACATCTATCACTGTCTATTTTTGAGTATGAGTATGCACGTAATATGCATATGTATTGTGTGTGTGTGTGTGTGTGTGTGTGTGTGTGTGTGTGTGTGTGTGTGTGCGTAGAGTGAGTGATGTAGAGGGCTAAATGAGAGGATCATTCACTCTGCTATAATGAGGTGGCCCCGGGCACTGACCTGTAAGGCGGGCGGGTGACTAATGTCTCCACAGCACCGGGCCATCTGTGACCCCCCCTGACCTCAGATCAGCCCCGGGCTCCCGCCCCGGATTCGCTTTTATTCTCAAATCAATACCCTGGAAATAGAAATTAAAGCCTCTGAGCCAAAACCACCTCAGCCAAGACACCGACTCTCACCTCGCTCTGAGGCATGGAGTGTGCTAAGCTCATGTTTTATCAACCGCTCTTACTCAGAAGCACATTCTCTGTCTCTCACATAGCCTACAAACACAAATACACACACACACGCACACACACACACACACACACACACACAAACTCACACAGACACGCTCAATGACATTTGCTCGTTTCAATTAAGGGGAGTTTTATTGGCACAACAAAACGGTGCTGTATCACTGCCAACGAGGTGCAGAGATTCAACAGAGGGAATGAAAATACAAGACATAGTCAGACAAGATACAATGGCATATGTAGTTCAATTACTGTTCTCATTATAAGCATTCTTCTGTCTTGTTGACTCCCCCCCCCCCCCCCCACCTTATTTCTCAGATGGGTTATACTCCGCTCCATGTGTCATGTCACTATGGCAACATCAAGATGGTGAAGTTCCTGCTGCAGCAGCAAGCTCATGTGAACAGCAAGACCAGAGTGAGTGACCAGTCCTCAGTTCTCCACATGGCCATTCAGCTCCAGTTATTGCCACACACACACACACACACACACACACACACACACACACGCACACGCACACGCACACGCACACACACACACACACACACACAGACACACACACACACACACATACATACATGCATTCAGAGTACATACATACACAGACACTCACACACACTCATTAAAGGTAAAGTATACTATGCAGTTTCAGGTATTTTTGGTGCTGTAGAGCTCGCCTAGTCGCGAAATATTTATAGTTTAATCTGCCGTTGTAAATAGCCTACTTCTTGTGGCTTGCTCCCTATGTACACAACAGAAATGCTTTTGTTGTGGAGGTGAAGGATTATGATATGCAAAAATTACCTCCAAGGAGCTACAGTATGTTAATGTTTTATGAGTCTTGAAGTTGCGTGGCTGGTTTTCTCGTTAGCGACTTGCTATGGCTATGCTGTATGGCTCTGGAAGGTGAATGATTTCGCTATGATCAGGGATGTTGTAGTAAAATAACAGGTGGGTAAACTATGAATTCTGTGACGACAGTGAGGTGAACTGCGCCATGCGTTATCTGATTTTTAAAAAAGGCGCTAAGAACATGTTTAGTGATGATGGAGGATATTGAGTAATGTTAATAACAATACCAATGGTATGGTATGGTTCTGATAGTGTTGATGAGTGTACATATTGTGAATGTGGATAATACAGTGCATTTACAGTGCAATGAAATTGATGACAGGTGGATAAACTCTTATAATAGATGGATAACATACATACAGTACATACACAGTACTGTACATACATACACAGACGCTCACACAGACACACACATTAAAGGTATACTATGCAGTTTCAGGTAGTTACACACAGCGTGCTATATTCTCTTATAACTTGCCGTCTCCAAAAGTAAACACTGATGATTGACAGGGGAGACCTACCAGGGAAGTACCATTAGGAGTGTAGCAGTGGGATTCCAGCCAGGCGTTTCAGGACCATGGCCAGATCCCTGCACTGCACTGCACGCTCAGACCTGCCTCATTGAGAGAAAGTGTGAAGTTGTAAAACCATCATTCACCTTCTCCGACTCGATTCGTTTGTCAATTGACTCCCTTCTGCCCACGGCCAAGCACTGTCTTCCCCACTCCCACACATCCACAGCGTAGCCCTTTCACTCACACATAGTTTACTACATTCCCTGGAGTCCATGTTTTTTTTTTTTCCCCTGCACCGAGCTTGAGAGAACGTGGCCATGGAAACGATAATAACATAGCCGACTGCAAACACTCGCATACTCATACTGTTTTATTTCTCATCCCAGGCAGTATGGTAATGGCTAGGCAATGTCGTGCTGCGTTTTACATTTATTCCAGTAAATCGTTTAAAGTTGGCTTGTTAGCTAATATACTATGGCTATGGTTATGGTTATTTAGCAGACGCCTTTGTCCAAAGCGACATACAAATAAATAACAATACAAATTAAATTAACAGTGAACAATTACAAACTAGGGAGAATAGTAATATTATCAGTAAAACAATAATTTTAAGCACTAACCTAATGAGAAATAAAACAGTGAAATGAGAATAGCAATCAAATAAGTCACTCAGTTAATTATATATAATAATAATAATAACTAAAGCATGGTATGGCTAAATTTAAGGACAATAGCAAAATAAATTTCAAATTCTATCAATAGACAAATTATAACAAAACAATACTATTATACAAACCATAACACATTACAAACTCAAAGGACTAAGTGCATATTAAATAAATATGCCTTAAGACCCCTCTTAAAAGATCCAAAGCTGTTGCTGGAACGGAGAGCACTGGGCAACTCATTCCACCAACACGGAACCACTGAAGAATAGGATCTACAATTTGACCTAGCATGTATGGTTGGTCGACATAACAGACGCTCCTCGGAAGATCGCAATGGGCGGTTGGGAATGTACATCGTGATTAAAGAACTGAAGTAGCTGGGAGCAGATCCAGTCAGTGTCCTATAGGCCAGAGTGAGAGATTTAAATTTAATTCTGGCTACTATAGGGAGCCAGTGGAGAGTAACTAGGAGAGGGGTTACATGTGTCCTCTTTGGCTGATTGAAGACCAGTCGTGCTGCAGCATTCTGAATCAACTGTAGTGGTCTTAAAACACAAGCAGGTAGGCCAGCTAACAGAGAATTACAGTAGTCCAGCTTGGAGATAACCATTGCCTGTACAAGAAGCTGAGTGGAATCTTGTGTCAGATAAGGTCTGATCTTCCTAATGTTGTACAGGGTATACCGACATGACTTTGCAATTGAGGCAACATGCTCAGAGAAAGTAAGTTGGTCATCAATTATGACACCCAAGTTACGTGCCGATCTGGTTGGAGTCAGTGAGGATGAATCAAGCTGGATATTGATCTGTTGGGGAATAGCTGTTTTTGCTGGAAACACCAAGAGCTCAGTTTTGGAAAGATTAAGCTGAAGGTGCTGATCCTTCATCCAGATTGAAATGTCCTTCAGGCATGCAGAGATCCGATGGGAAACACTAGAGTCCTCAGGTGGGAAGGATAGGAAAAGTTGAGTGTCGTCCGCATAGCAATGATATTCAAATCCATGAGAACTGAAGTCGTATTACTCATTTTCACACCTATCAGCTAGATTTTAATTTTAGATTCTACATTACAGAAACTAGCAGCACTGGTAGATATAATTGGTAGCTCTCTTGCTATCAGCTGTGAATAATAATATTAAAAATATATATTAAATAGCACTAGCATGAATGACCTTTTTGTACTATCTGTGAAGCTCGAAGCTGTTGGGTTTTTTTTTTTCGGAAAGTGCAGTTACACTCTTGTTCAAGGCCATTGTTTAAACGTGCTTTTTGTCATATGATTTATCACAGCTTAATTCACCTTTAAAGTTTTAATGTCTTTCTCTCTCTCTCTCTCTCGCTCTCTCTCTCTTACTCCTCTCTCTGTCTGTGTCTCTCTCCCTCAATCTTTCTCTCCTTCCATATCTCCCTCTCTCTCTCTCTCTCCCTCTCTCTCTCTCTCTCTCTCTCTCTCATTCTCAGGTGGGCTATACTCCCCTGCACCAGGCGGCTCAGCAGGGCCACACAGACATAGTCACCCTGCTGCTGAAGCACGGAGCTCTACCCAATGAAATCACCACAGTGAGAAGCTCTACCTCCTCTCTCCTATCTCCTCCTTTCTCCTCTCCGCTCCTCTCCTCTGTCCTCCTCTCTCCTGGCCTCTCTCCTCCTCTCTATTCTCCTTCTCTTCTCTCCCCTCTCCTCTCCCATATCCTTTCCTCTCTCTTCTTCTTCCCTCTCCTTTCTCCTCTCCTCTCGTACACTACTCCTCTCTCCTCTCCTTTCTCCTCTCCTCTCATACAGTACTCCTCTCTCCTCTCCTCTCTCCTCTCCTCTCCTACACTGCTCCTCTGCTTTTGGGTGCTCCTATCCACCCCCATCTTTCATTTTCTCCTTCCCTCTCCTCTCCTGCCACTGCCCATTTTCCTTTTCTCGTTTCTCTCCTCTCCTTTTCTCTCCTTTCCCTTCTTCTCGCCAATTCCCTTCTTCCCACTAATATCCTACCTCCTCAGCACTCTCAGTTGAGTTAACGGGTGTGGCTTTACAGTTAGTGCATGTCCAGCCAGTTGGCGTTGGCGTCCACTGTGCTGTTGCATTGTACTGCGTTGTGCTGCTGTTATCAGTGCCAGCCAGAGGGGGTCATGCCCTGCCTTCCCCTCTCTTATCTGTGCCCAGAACGGGACCTCTCCTCTGGGCATCGCCAAGCGCCTGGGCTACATCTCTGTCATCGACGTGCTCAAGCTGGTGACGGAGGAGTCCGTGTCCATGGTGAGAGTCCCACAGGGGATTGGGATGTGTGTGTG
>NC_085007.1:20031047-20123547 GCF_963854185.1 Sardina pilchardus | reverse complement strand
ACTGTGTGTATATGTGTGTGTGTGTGTGTGTGTGTGTGTGTTTTTGTCTGTGTGTGTGTGTGTGTGTGTGTGTGTGTGTGTGTGTGTGTGAATCTGTGTGTGTAGGCCAGTGATAGTGGAGATCCCTCACTTTGCGTCTCTTGGCCGGGGGGATCGAGAGCTGGTGGTGCTACGCAGCGAGAACGGATCCGTCTGGAAGGAACACCGCAATCGCTACGGAGACGATGTCCTTGAGACCATCCTCAACGGCATGGATGAAGGTCAGTCATGTGTGCTGCAGCACACACACACACACACACACACACACACACACATCTGAGCACCCTCAAGTGCACACGCACACAGATTACAATGTCTCTCTCCTTTTTGAATTTCTGAGTTTACATTTGTATAATGCACAGACCTTGTAATTGCATACCCTCTAACACGTGCAGAAATACAACTGTTAAAACGAACGACACAAAAGCATGTGCACACACACACACACACACACATTTATACACACACACATTTCCACACACTCACATGCCCTTGTTTGTGTGTGTGTATGTGTGTGTGTGTGTGTGTGTGTGTGTGTGTGTGTGTGTGTGTGTGTGTGTGTGTGTGTGTGTATGTGTGTGTGTGTGTGTGTGTCAGACCTAGAGAGTCAGGAGGAGCTGGAGAAGAAGCGCATCAGGCGCATCATCTCCACCGACTTCCCGCTCTACTTCGCCGTGGTCTCCCGCATCCAGCAGGAGAGTGACCTGATTGGCCCAGAAGGCGGCCAGCTGACCAGCAAGCTGGTGCCGCAGGTGCAGGCCATCTTCCCGGAGACGGCCGTCACCAAGCGTGTCCGACTGGGCCTACAGGTGAGATGGAAGGATGAGGTGGAGAGAGAGAGAGAGGGGGACGGGGAGGATGGAGTGGGGGAGGAGACAAACACTGACCTTTGAACTCTGAAGGTGGTTGACCAGGGCTCCCCGTCCTCCAGTTTCATTAGACGATGTTCACCCTGGACTACCTATGGACAAACAGAAACATTTGAAGGACCCCTATTTGATCCTCTGCTGTAGTGCATCCTCTCTCATGCCATGCAGTATCATAAACAAGAGGGTTAGAAAGACGAGTGTTGTCATGATGTTCCCATCACCTCATTTGTGTTTTTATTTGTTCTGCTTTTTGTTATTCATTTGAATGTCAACATAGCAGTGATCATTGGACCAGATGCTGACACAGCCATACCACTTCTGACTGATCTATTACAAGTGAAGTAACAGCTGTTTGACCCGTTTCAATTCAGACAAGCTGGCTGTGTGTCTGGTTCACTAGTCACTCAGTGTCATGCTTTCCCTGAGTGTTGTGTGGTGTGCATACTTCGGTTTCTGTTGGTGTGGATGGACTAGGTCTAAGAATTTGAATTTTATTATATTTCTTAATGTTTTACGTTTTATTTCTTTTCTTTTCAATGTGCTTCATTTATGTTTAAAAACAAAAAGCATAATCAATAAAAAATACCAAATGCATAATTTTTGTATTTTATTTTGTTGCTTGTACGTGCGTGTGTGTGTGTGTGTGTGTATGTTTGTGTGTATTCATTGTATGTTTGTAAGATGTACTGTATGTATGCAATATACCTGTGACAAATACACTCTTCATTTTGAGTGCTTCTCCACATGTCTTTCTTTCTACCTGCACCCTCCATGTCTGTCATTCCATCTCTCCTTTTTTCATCCTTTAAGCATTTCATCTAAACACTCTTGCCTCTCCTTTTATGGTCAATGTCTTCCTGTTCCTCCTGCTTCTGCTGCTCCCGCCCCTCCTCCAGGCCCAACCAATCCCTGACGAGCTAGTAACCAGGCAGCTGGGCAACCAGGCGACCTTCAGCCCTGTGGTGACGGTGGAGCCGCGGAGACGCAAGTTCCACCGCCCCATTGGCCTGAGGGTCCCTCTGCCCCCGTCCTGGAGGGAGAGTCCACGGGACGCCGGCGAAGGGGACACCACCAGCCTGCGTCTTCTCTGCAGCGTGATTGGTACGCCCCATGCCTCTTTGGGCCTGTTTATAATATGTTATATTATATTATATTATATACTGTATATTATATTTTAGATTTGTTTTCACAATGCAAGCTTGCATGATCCGGTCACGAGCGGTCAGTCGAGGCACATCGCCGTTTACACACACACGTATCCCAAGTGTACTGGCCAGAGAGAGGACGCTGACTCCTTGTGTTTAGATTCCGTTAGTGCCAACGTCACATTCATCAGAACTCCCAGGACGCATCAGCACACGTCAGAATGCCTTAGCATTTACACTACGAAAGACACGTGGTGAAATGTGTCTCACACCACCTCGACAGCCACTCGCCGTAATTGACATTCTATTGAGTGACGTCATTACAGTTCGCATTTCATAACCTCATCATTTTGTGTATCATATTTTGATATTTTCATTTTGCCAAATTAACTGAAACCTCAACACTTGACTGAGGTGGCAAATGATATAGATAATGAATATTGGAGACATTAGGCTTTATAGCATACTATAAACCACAGAAATGGTTAAAGAGACCGTGTTGTGTTTGTGTTCTGTTAGTTGACTGAGGGCGAGTGTGATAGTGGTTGTGTGTGTGACTATGATTCACCTCCCCCCCCCCCTTACCCCCCGCAGGTGGAACAGCCCCTGCCCAGTGGGAGGACATCACAGGCACCACCAAGCTCATGTACTCCAACAACTGTGCCAGCTTCACCACCAACGTGTCCGCGAGGTGAGCCACACACACACACACAGCGCGTAGCTCATGCATGTTAATTTTACACCCACTCAACCAAACTGTAGCTTGCGTGCACCCAAATGCACACACAAACACACACACACACACACACACACACACACACACACACACACACAAACAAACACACAAAATCGGAAATGCATGCCCAGATATGCTCACACAGACATGCACAAACACACACACAAACACACACACATACACACACACACACACGCACACACAATCTATCCCCCTCCAACTCAATTACTCTCCCCAAAACTAAAACACATCAAAACATAGAAAAGCAACACCCTCTCACGCACACACACACACACACACACACACCACCACCACCACCTACAAAAAAACAAATCACCCATACATATCCAGAAACTCAGCAGCTGAACCCAGCCCCATGTGTCCTTCCTCCGGCAGGTTCTGGCTGGCCGACTGCCCTCGGACGGCAGAGGCCGTCACCTTTGCCAACCTGCTGTACCGCGAGCTGATGTCCGTGCCCTACATGGCGAAGTTCGTGGTGTTCGCCAAGATGAACGAGGCGCGCGAGGGCCGTCTACGCTGCTACTGCATGACGGACGACAAGATGGACAAGACCCTGGAGCTGCACGAGAACTTCAGCGAGGTGGCCCGCAGCCGCGACATCGAGGTCAGCCTGGGGGAGCGTGCACACACACGTGCACACACACACACACACACACACACGCACACACACACACACACACACACACACACACACACACACACACACACAAACACACATACGCATACATACTGTACACACTGTAGGACTACTTGCACAAGGCTCCATACACAAAAGCATTAAAGTCACACACATTTGCACACTTTTCTACACACACATAAACACACAAGGGCGTCTGCGTAAGGGTCATAGGCAAACACACTGACCAATGTAAACATAATTACAAAAACAGGACAAAAAGCTTATGTACAAAATCACCACAGCCAACCGCACCGCTAGATTAGATTCATATCAGTTAAAGGACAAACACATGGACTGTCCCAGAGTTCCAGTGAAATGAAGTTAGGAATAACAGCTGCTGTGCTGCGGTGTATAGTTACTGATCCAAACAGTGTAATAGGAAGGAAAGTGAGTGTGTCTGGTGTGCGGCTGAGTTAGAGTTGGAGTCTGCCGCAGTGTCACAGTCTGTGGGGACATGTGCATAAGCCTTGTGTGTTTTGGTTCACATGTCGTCCTTGTTTACCAGCTGTTGGTGTCGGCGTGAGAGGCTGTGCTCGACTCAGTGGCATCTGTGCTAGATGTGACTCACTCTCTCCTCTCCCACTCCTCCTTTTTGTAATCCACCTCTCCACTCGTTTGTCACCTTCTCCTCTCCTCGCCCCTCCTCCTCTCTATGTCTCTCCCCTTCCCTCGTTCTCTTCTCTCCCTCCTACTCCTCTGTTTCTTTCTCTACTCCTCTCTCCTTCATCCCTCGTTCGTCTTGCAGGTGATGGAGGGCATGGCGCTGCATCTGGAATGTTCCGGTAACCTGGTGCCCATCCGGAAGGCCACTCAGCAGCCTCGGAGCTTCAGTTTCCAGGCCTTCCGAGACAACCGGCTCCCCGTCTCTGTCAAGGTCTGCATCCTTCGCCTCGGTTCCTGTCCGTCCACCTGTCTATCTCTCTCCCTCTCTGTCTCTGTCTCGGTGTAACTGTCTCACATCCACTGCTCTGTATGACTGTTCAACTTTTTCTGTCCAACTGCGTAGATGTTGTGTAAACTTGATTCTTGCGACCCTTGTACCACAAATATTCCCATCATCGTGCGAACACGTTGTTGTTCTATTTAAGTCACACTCCATCTGTTGCGACATTTTTCGGATGGTGTCCCAACCATCGGCCCACACAGTCCATTCAAAGCTGTTAGTCAACTCCCCTCGCTCACACACACACACAAGTACACACTCTCTCTCTCTCTCTCTCTCTCTTTCTCTCTCTCTCTCTCTCTCTGTCTTTCTCTCTCTGTCTCTGGCTCTTGCTGTCCGTCTCTCTTGGTGTGTGTGTTCCACCTGTGTGTGTGTACGTGTTCGTGAACCATGGCTGTCGGTATCTCTGTGTTCGTCCAAGCCAACCCCCCTTCCCCCCCTCGCCCCTCCTCTGACGAGTCGCTTGTTCTTGTGAAGTTGTGCGTCCTCTGCTGTCGGCGTGTCGCAGTGGCGGACTGACCGTCTGCCAGGCGCTCTCTGTAAGCCGGTAAACGGTGCGTCAGTCCTCCCCCCCCCACCCCCCACCCCCCTCCCAAACGTGTGCATGCCGCTGTATCGCTCTCACCTTCTGGCCTTGCCTGCCTGTCTTTCTGCCTGCCTGTCTATATGTCTGTCTCACTGTCTCTCTCTCTCTCTCTCACGGGGGTCACACTCTAACTGTTTGATCTCACAGACGCCCAGGTAAACAGTGCAGGTAAATCTCTCTCTCTCTCTCGCCTGCCTATGGACTGCTATCCATCCCTTCGCTGCCCTGCTGTGTTTCTGTATGTGGCGCTCGCGCGAGTGCCCCTCTCTCTAATCCTCTTCTTCTCTGTGTTGTTTTTTTCCCCTCTCTCCCTCCTCTCTTTGTGTTTTCCTCTGTGTGTGTGTGTCTTTCTCCAACTTCCTCCACAACCCCCTCCTCCTCCAAACCTCCCCCCTCACTCGAGTTTTCTTCTGGAATTCTGTTCCTCGTTTTTTGGTTCTCTTCTCCTGTTTCCGATGTGCTCTTCTTCTCCATTCTCTTCCCAAAAATCACAAAAATCACCATTTCCGAGTCCACCTTTCTTTCCCGATTACTCCTTTCTGTCCATCTTTCTTTTCTCCTAACTGTGCTACACTCTTCCCATTCCCCTCTCCCGTCACACATCCCTCCACACTTTAGGTGAGAGACAGTAACAAGGAAGCCACCGGGTTTCTGTCCTTCCTGCGCAAGTCCACCAAATATGAGGACACTCAGCATGTCCTGTGCAACCTCAACATCACCATGCCACCTGCCATCAAGGTACTGTACCGGCCCAGCTGTCTCTTACCCTCCTCCACCCTTGGTGACGCGCAACAAAAAATGCACCCATAAACACAGAAGCTCACACACACACACACACACACACACACGCGCACACACACACTTATATTGCGTGCTAAGTTGCTTCTGCACACACACACACACACACACACAGACTCTTGTGTAGCCTGTGGGGAGCTCGTTTAGCACACTCGCAATCTGTCACGCCAAGTCGTTTACAAACCATTTTGCTATTAAGCGAGCGCACGCACAGCGTCTTTGCTGATTCTGCTGTGATTGTTCGAGAGGACACTTTGTAGCAATTTTGTCATTGAGTTGTCACTGACACCACTTTAGTATCAGTCCAGCTGAGCTTTGTGATTAGGGCCCTCAATGTGTCTCCTCGTTGCGTGATGAAAACAGTCGGGATGTTCGCTACCAATCACTCCTACACTATTGTCTGCTGAAAGTCTCCTGTGCATCAGAGCAACACACTCGTCTACCCACTGTAACACTTCTGAGTAAATGTTTTCAGTGTCCTATTTTCAAACCACACACTTTAATCAGAGTTCATTCCGCTGAAAAGAAGCAACGATTGCAGTTAGTTTCCTTAAAGCGGAATTCACACTAAGAATGATAACGATAACGTTAGCGATAACTATAACCATAACGATAAAAGCGTTCACTCCTCGTGTCTCTCCTCGTGTTAATGAATATGAATAATATCGCTAAAATGTAATGGGTTCTTGTTTGGTTATGTTTGCAAGTGTTGAATTGTGTGGCAAAAGTTCAATAATTGTTCTTAATGTTAATCATCTAAAATGAATTATTAATGATTAATATGGTTCAATAAGAGCATATTTAAAATAATTTCTTGCCTTTTGTCATTCCACAAAATAATCGTATTCCATAATCGAAATTCAAATTTCGAGAAAAGAACATCGTGATTTTGTTTTTGGGCAAAATATCGAACAGTCCTATGTCAACATCGTCATTCACATTAATGAGAGCGATACTTGTTTGTATTAAGCATCGTTATAGTTATCTTGGTGTGAATGGCCCTTAATCAGACACCTCTGTAGAGTGGGTGTTTTTCTGTGTCCAACATCTGGTCTGACTGTGTCTCGTGGTTTTGCGGTCCAGGTGGTGGGCAGCGAGGAGCGCCGGCGAACTTTGACCCCTCTTGCCCTGCGGGAGCGCTACAGCGCGCTGAGCGAGCCAGGCCTGGGTAAGACACGGGCACCAGGTCGCCGCCACAACACACCTCTCCTCCCCCCCTCTCTGCCCCAGAGCTGGGTGGAGGTGGACGGTGTAGGGTGGAGGCGCTGGGGGTTGGGCAGGGGGGCAGGAACCTGTGAATGCTGCACCTTCAGCTCTATATCTCCCCCCTCCTGCCTCCTTCCTTCCCTTGGGTGGTGATGGTGGTGGGGGTGGGGGTGGGTGTGGGTGTGGGGGTGGGGTGGGTTCTGTTGGGGGGGGGGGGGTGGGGGGGGGTCTCCTCTAATGCATGGCACACACTGAGCCTTGGATGCTAAGCACTGGACCTATGCCGCCCTCCCCTACCCTCCTGCACTACTCCGCAGTGCCACGGTTCCTCCCCTGGCGCTGTTGACGTGCTCAGATGTGATATTAGTCAACTATGACTTACCACAAAAAAAACAACAACAACAACAACAAAAACACAGGTCCTGATAAAGGCCATTTGTCCCTTCTGAAGGGTCACTGACTGAAGCTCACTGACTGAATGCCCTGTAATGCAGTGCATGGTGCTGACTGTCCTAATGCAAATGGTTACTACTTCTCCCCCTCCTCCCCTCCACTCCCCTCCAATAACAACCACGGTGGAAACCCCTCTCGGCATGGCAAGCTCCACAGGCTGGATGAATGAGATGAGATATAAGCTGAGTCTTGCACTGGACGCAGGGTCTGCTTAACATGCCCACTGGAGAGCAGATAAACCTGGGGAAGGGGATCCAGGGGAGGCCTGGGGGGGTGGGGAGAGAGGGGGGAAGTGGGGCTCTGGAGGTCCAGGACTCAGGGCTCTGAAAACAAACATCCAGGGCATGTTACTCAGCTCCAGCTCGTAGTATACTGAGACTGTCAGGGACTTTGCAGGTGTCTGAACTGTACTGTATGGTAAGTCGGAGTGAGTTGTCCTGCAGTTGGATTGAGTAGTCCTGCAGTTGTCCAGTTGGTGAGTCATGGAACCTTCTTAAGCACTGGGACACACTGTGGGATCTACAGTGATTGGTAGCTTGAGTGGTTTGGTCTAGGTCTCTCTGCTCTCCAAACCCTCACAATCCACAAACTACAAGAGAAACACTACTTGGATCTATTTTCTTAAAAAAAAACTCTGTTTCTGTCGTAATTTCACTCACAAATCACAGTAAATGTAATCTCACTGCGCACCACTTCCTTGAGAACATAACTGTAGTCCCGCACTGACACTTCTATTACTGTATCTATAACGTTTGCAGAAGTCATGTAATGATATAAAATATAACATCTAGCTGATCATTTGAATGCAGAACCTGTTTCCTATTTCAGTGTTTGGTTATGTGTTTTTTGTTTCATGTTGGTTATTATTCATCATTAATACCTTGTATATTGTGATGGTCATTTTGAAATAGCTGTACTGAGGAGTGCCCTGTGTCCCTCAGCCGCTGTGAATGCCATGGAGAGGACCGAGCTGAAGATCTCCATCATAGCCGAGCAGCTGGGACTGAGCTGGGCAGGTCTGTGGACGCTCACACTGCAGCACATGGAGACAGCCATTAAAGCAACACGAAAGAGTATTTTGTACCTTAAAATAACGTTTCCAAAATCATTTCAGTGGTTCATCAACTCGTAACAGGGTGAACGGCACTTCTGCATTCACTTAACTGCCCTCAATTAACTAATAAACGCACTACGTCAGTTTACCAAATCGGATAGCAGATCTGTAGTTTGATGGAATGAGACATAAGAAACTACAAATTTGAGATTTGAATCATGTAGCATACTCTACCTTGTCTGTGGACGTTGTTATTTAAACAACTAAACAAATAGCGTCCGTGCGATAGAGGTAACGTGCTTTAGTGTTGCTTTAAAGAGGGACAGGGTGGCAGGACAGAGTGAGACGGACTGTCTGGGGCCCTTAGGAGACTTTTTCGCTCTTCACTGGCTCCATGAGAGCATTTAAAAGATCCAGTCAATTCAAAGGACTTGCATGGGCCAGTCATGAAGCTACTGTAGCACCACACTGTAGCTTAATGCGTGGTTCTTTGTTTCTTGAAGCAGCCATTATTGGCAAATTGTGTTTGGGAAACAGATCAAATTTTTGCGAGTTATATGCTATTTGCAGGTAGCCTGGATATCACCAGATCAAGCTCAATCTATTGAGATTGAACATTAGTCTGGTGAGTCTGCGCTGTATTTCTACTGCAAGAGGCGTGATCAATGGGCATAGTTCAAATGAGTCTGTATATTTAGATAGTCCTTCAACCAGTCAGACCAGTGATCCGGGTGCACCAGGTAGATAGGTTTGTGATTGGTCCCCGCAAATTTGTAACGGAAGCAGGAGAGATAAATGTGCAGGTTTCCAGCCTGAGCTGGAGGGTGAAATCCAATCGCCGGCAGATCGGGCTGGATTTACCCAGTCTAACTTGCAAGCAAATTGTGGCCAAGAGTTCCCTATTAAGCCATCATGACTGGCAAGTGAAAACCTATGCCACTTCAGTGCACATGTTAAATGTTGTGTTACAGTACATTCTGTAATGAATGTGGAGTGTTTGTTTCAATGTGTTCAATGTGTTTGTTTTAATGTGTTTCAATGGGTCTGTCAGAAAACCTCTTGTCTGACTCCTTCGTCCCTCACCTCTCTCTCTCTCTCTGATTGGCAGAGCTGGCTCGTGAGCTGCAGTTTGGGGTGGATGACATCAACCGGATCCGGGTGGAGAACCCCAACTCCCTGCTGGACCAGAGCTCGGTGCTGCTCAGCCTATGGGCCAGCCGCGAGGGCAAGAGAGCCAAGAGTGAGGCGCCCTTCCTCCACACACATGCACACACACACACACACACACACACACACACACACTCTGCTTTTATCTGGACAACACAAGGAGATAGCTCAACTCTGCCCTCTCCTGGACAATAGATCATGCCCATTCCCTTTGCTTCACTTCACATTTGCTCTATCTAATCATCTCCTCACTGCATTACCTAGCTGGTCTGTGTGTCTTTCAGGACCATTTCCAAGGTGTCTGTCTCACTTACAGGGAATTGTAGACACAACCATTTCATCTCCTTTACACTCTCTCCCTGTTCTCACCTTCCCTGTTCCAGTGGAGAACCTCTACGGCGCTCTGAAGAACATTGACCGGATGGACATTGTGAAGGTTCTGGAGATGCAGGCTCCGCAGGAGGTCCCCGAGTGCTTGGAGGAGGGGGCAAGTCGGCTGACTGACCGCGACTCCTCCCTCCTCTCCCCCAGCGTAATCAATGGTAAGAACGAACGGACGCCATCTGGCTCCATCACTATGCTATATACTTCATCCTAGCAGTGCTGCATTTGGTAAGACACTCTGCGCTAGGATATTTTTAGCACTTCAGACTTCATGTTAGTTCGCTCAAACGTGATGTCTGGCATAAAGAGAACACAGTTCTCCTATTAGTCAGACCCCAAATTGCCATTCTGTTACAAAGACTAATAAAAAATCATTCTAATTTATATAGAACAAAGACACTCTCTGAAAAAGAACAGATTCTACTTCTAAAAGGATTTGGTCACTGTCAGGTAGCTAGCTGCCTGTAATGTGTTTTCATTCATTTTGATCAAGAGATGGAGGTCCTCTGCATTCATGCCTAAGAGGGCTGCTCGTCTTTTCGACCAAAAGGGACTGAAATCTGGGGAGTCAGAGCATGTTTGAGAATCGTGACGAATGTAACATTTCTCCCGCATTTATACGAGTATGTTTCAAAGTAACAACAACGCATTTGTAATGCCTGCGATGATGACAGAGAAAGAGAGAGAGACATTTCATGAAAGCATTGAAAGAAACATTAAGGTTGAACTGCCGTTTAATGCCTGCTGGGGGGGGTGCATGATGACCAGCATTTTGATATTTTTAGAGAGAGAGGAGTGGATGAGTTATAGCCAAACTAACAAAGGATGGCAAAACAATTCCCTTCGGTGCTGAAAGACCATTTCACAGTCGGATGTTATAAAGTGGATCTTGGCATTCAGTTGAAACCATGCATCCTGTTCATGGCTTTGTTTAGTGCAAGGAAGCATCTCTGTATTCCAAAGAGAGAGAGAGAGAGAGCAAGAGACGGAGAGAGAGAGAGAGAGAGAGAGAGAGAGTGTGAGTGTGTGTGTGTGTGTGTGTGTGTGTGTGTGTGTGTGTGTGTGTGTGCGTGCGTGCGTGTGTGTGTATGCGAAGGCTGGAATGTATGGATGTGGGGATCTAGAGTAGCCATTTGAGTTGAGTTTGTTTGGAAAAGGTGTGTCCTCTCTCAGAGGAGAATGGTACAACTACTCTAGGCCCCCATACTGTTTTTCCTGTCTCTATTTCTAGCTCTCTCTTTCTCTCTCTCTCTCTCTCTCTCTCTTGTCTTCAACTCTACCAGTATTTCTTTCTCTCTCTCTCTACCAGTATTTCTTTCTCTCTCTCTCTCTCTCTCTCTACTAGTATTTCTTTCTCTCTCTCTTTCTTTTCTGCTCAGAATTTTACATGCTTTCTTTCTCACCCTCCTCCCTTTGATCCTCCTCTTGATTTTCTGACCCTCTCTCTCTCTTCGTCGCTCTCTTTTGTTTCTATGGAAACATGTCATCCGCAGCCCAGCCGCCCTTCTCTTCCTCCTCACAGCTCTCCTCTGCGACCCTTGACCTCTGACCTCATACTGACCTCATGTGGACCTCCTCTGGGCCTCCGCTCTCCTCTCATTCTCCTTTTGGAATTGTTTGTGCTAGTGGAGGGGGAGGAACCCCTTGCCATCTCCCCTTCCGCCCTCCCTCCCTTCTTTCTCTCTCTCCCTTTGCCTCGTTCTATCCCTCTATCTTTACCTCTCTCTCTTTCTCTCTCTGTGGCTCTCTCTATCCCTCTGTCTTTACCTCTCTTTCTCTCCTTCTCCTCTCTGAATGTTGTGATGTGTCTTTATTTGCATGTGCATGTCGCTTGCTCTTGTATATATCTGTCTTCTTCTTGGTAGAAAGATTTAAGAAGCAAAAAAAAGACAGTAGCCTGTAATAAAAGATGTTATTGCATGGCATGCTTTCTCTGTCAGACCTCCTTTCCCCCCTGATGTGTATAGCAATCTGGTATGGTGTCCCTTTTTAAACATGCAATAATATATTAACAACTCCAGTTTTTGGAGCAATGTTTTTTTTGTTTTTGTTTTTGTTTTTTTAACGTGTGTAGATGTGCATAAATGTGTATGAGTTTGTGTGTGAGTGTGCAAAGGTTTTCTATACTGTGATGTTCTTGTAGGCGTAGTTATCAACAGCGGCATAATATTCTACTGAATGTAGCTGTAATATTGACACTTTGAATAGTCCTAATATTGCGGGTACATCACAGGAATATTATGTGAGTCTGTTTTGGTGTCACTGGTGTGGTGTTTATGTTTTTGAGTGACCTCATCTGTTAAAATGACCTTGTCTACATGCTGGGATTACATAATGCTTTGTGCAGCATGTGAGCCATAACCTTTACTGAAAGGTTTGGGAAATAGTGACATCTAGTGGTGAACATGAGAAACATGGCTAATATTTCAAACCTAAATACTATATTTAAATTGGTATAATATAAGAAAATGGTATGACAATAACGATAATATCATTATTATAAACTGAAATAAAATAAAATATATATCACAGAGAAATTTAGCCAATTGAACATAGCCTACCTCATACAATATATGGTGTGTCAGTCTGTGTGTGTTAGTGCGAGAGAGTAGTTATATCGTTGTCAGTCAGTGTAATTTGTGTGTTGTGTATGTGTGTCTGTGTAGCTAATTTCTAATTGCACACTATATACTTGTATTTGTGTGGCGAAGTCAATTGTCTACATGTGTGGATATTTCGTGCTCCACGTCTTGTGTTATTGTCCTTTTTTGCAACTTCATGTTAGCTTTCATGTTGTGTTGTTCTGTCCATGTGTAATCGTAATGTGTGTGTGTGTGTGTGTGTGTGTGTGTATGTGCAGTGCTTTTGTTCACGTGTGTGTTTGCATAGCGAGAGGTAGAGTGAAGGTCCCTCAGTTCTATTCCACCCATCCTGCACCCCCCTCTCTCCCTTTGCCCATTCTCTCTGCTCGTCACTCATTCCCATCCACATCATTCCAGCTTATCCCACACAGATAGGTCCGGTCATAGCCAAAGCTGAGCTAGATAGACACATACAGTTTATTTTTTATATATATATGTAAAGCACTTTGAAACTATGTTTAGAAAAGCGCTCTATAAATAAAGATTATTATTATCATTATTATTACAGTAAACAAGACAAAGATTCAAATTGGACCAAAATTAATGAATCAAAACAGACTGAAAAAGTTAAATGGAACTAGTATACAATGTAGTCAGATGATAGATACCTATGAAATACTTCATATTTAATATTTTTATGGACTAAAACAATACAACAGTTTTTAGGTCAAGCCAGAGGATTTAATTAAAGTATATGCTTAGTATCGTAAAATATAACTAGCCCGTGCCCATAGCAGATTTTGACACAGACAAACAGACAGACATAATGACGGTTTGATCTAAAAGGAACCTAGGGTCTATTTTTAGATGATAACGAGTGGAAACTGTCGTTGGGGATGTTAACATAATCGGAGTAGTTTTGAGTAAGACTGGAATAAGCATTTGCAATAACGCATAACGATAGCTACATCAAAGCACTTTGAAACAAAGTCGCCGACAAGGATCAAAATATTGTTACACTTCTGTGGTACTGTGGAGAGGGGTCTCTGAAGACAAACAAAGTATATTCAACTCTATAAGTGTACCGGAAGGGTATAAACAAGGACTACAAGGGTAACAACAAGTGCATTATCTGTGAGGAGAAGTCTGTAGAAGTTGACTACCGAATGCAGCACAAACTACTCTCAGTGGACACAGAAGGAGAAGAGTTCAGTAATCAACATTCTTCTCACAAGAAAGTGGCGAAACAGTACGTTTTACACGCTGTGATGTCTTAGTCTCCAGGCTCTCTCTTTTCCTGCCATCAAACAAACAAGCTTTTCTCCCGGTAGCTTTTCACCTCTTACCAATCCAGCAGTCATTAAAGTCTTACTTTTAACGGTGCCTGTCCTATAAAGTCGCCAGAAAACACGGATCAGTATCTACCTAGGCTACCAGACACAATAAACACAATAAACACAATGAATAAAGACAATGATAGATGATCTTGTTCTACCTGTTCTATTACTTTGATTCTGGATCAGTGCTGGTGCATACCTGGTGGTGGTGATCTATTACAGGCCCTCTCCAGAGTCTGCACCTGTCTAAGCAGAAACACCCACACGGAACACAGTGACACAACACTTTTGCTCAAGTGCCAGACTTTTAGTATGAGACTTTCCAGAATGAATCAATGCTCTCACTCCCAGGGGTGAAAATGTACGACATAGGTTTGTGTGTGTGTGTGTGTGTGTGTGAGAGAGAGAGATGGAGAGAGAGAGAGAGAGAGAGAGCATATATTGTTAGAATAATAAACCACTTTTTCTCTCAGCATTTTTAGTGACTTAAGAAGAGACTTTTTCCTTCCTTCCTATCTGCCCAATACTTTTCTGTTATCTCCAGCTGCTGGGGATGTTCACCCAGATCATTCATTTTGTATGATTTTCCTCTCTGCTAATGAGACACAAATCAGTCCAGAAGATTCAATCTCTTGTCAGCCTAATGGCCTTCGGGTGGCTCACTGTAAAAATAATGGCTAAAATATGCCGCAGTAACATTTTAGCAATACCCCAGTCCAGCCTCTAGCCCAGTAATATCAAGGACTGCAGAATACGTGTTTATATTTGAAGAGCTTTGCCTTTGGTCTTGTACACTGACCAGTGTATACAACCGTAAACTTAGGTTACAAAACCTGCAGGTCTGTTTGGTCTAGACAGACCAAAAGACCAAACATGGTAGACTGTGAATCTTTTTATAACCTCCATCTGCTGCATATTGCACACTTCTGGTTACCAAAGATACACCTTTTTAATAAATAACTGAGCTCATTTTAGAACAGAAGATTTACGGAAAAACAGAAAAATAATTTACATCCAAAGGTACTTGCAATCAATTGGTATGTGGGCAGTACCATTTTTAAAAAGCATTTCAAAACACTATCTCTAAAAGATTTATTTGTATGACTTAATAATGCATCGTTTTGAATTATTCATGTGGCAATTTTCCATGAGCATTTCTCAAGGATTCCCTGTCACTGACAAACTTGATGACCACCTGTAGCCTCTGACTTCTCTCAGAAAATCTCGAATATAATATGCAATGGCACTGCTATATTTTACAGCAATTTCTGTGAGATGTTTAAATGCTCCTGTGAATTTCTGTTCACATGCCAGTTGATTTCCATTGTAAGTGTCTTTGGTGTAATTAGATATGCTGCTTCATTATATAACACATGTGAAATGGAGGCCAGTAGACATACGATGAGTAAACCTCACTCCTCAGCATCTGAAAAGATGTCAGTGATTGAGGTTTGAACCTCCTTGCCAGCACATGTTAAGTCTGTGGTAATCAATAGTATGCAATACATCAGATAGAGATGAATCTATATTTGTTAAATTGAAGTGCCTCTTATTGTTGCATCTCATTCTAATTCTAGCATGCCAGTACCTGGAGGGGTTAAGCTGACCAAAACATAATGCCAAGTGCAGTTGTTTTTTAGCATGGACTGGCTAGTGTGCAATAAACAGTGGAAACTCATACAAATTGTTTGATGCTGCTACTGAATGCTGTTCTTCCTTTGCTCAATAATGTCTACACACTCTCCACATACACAGACACACAGACACACAGACACAGACACACAGACACAGACACACACACACACACACACACACACACACACACACACACACACACACACACACACACACACACACACATAATGGCTGTTACCAATTGCACCCACTTCCTATCTGGCATCTTGCACCCTGTTATCCCCCCCCACACACCCACACACACGTACATACACACACTGCACACACCCACACACATCCAAACACAAACCTCCCTTAGCCCTGCCTATGCGCGATGCTAGCTGTGCCTCTTTCTCTCTCTCTGTCTCTCCCACTCCCTCCCCCCCCTGTCTTCCCCCCCCCCCCCCCTCTCTCTGTAGGTTACGGCCTGGTGCAGGAGGAGCTCCTCTCCCCGGCCTCGCTGCAGTACAGCCTGCCCTCGCCGCTGGGCGTGGAGCCCTACTACGGCCTGGAGTGCGCGCCCATCGCCGCCACCGAGGAGGACGCCATGCTGGAGATGATGTCCGACGTGCAGGTGTGGCCGGCGGGCATCAGCCCCTCGCTGGTGACGGTGGAGGACTCGTCGCTGGAGGGCGGCAGCAGCCGCGCCGACGACTCGGAGGGCAACACGCTGAGCCTGCCCTGCAGCAGCCTGGGCCGGCCCAGCTCGGGGGCCAGCGGCGCCTCGGGCTCCATCATGGAGCTGGAGGAGGAGGAGGAGGAGGAGGAGGAGGAGGGGCTGGACGCCGACGAGGACAACAACGGCCGCTACCTGCACCGCGAGCCGCCCGTGGCCATGGCCTCCACGGCCGAGCTGGCGGCGGCGGCGGCGGCCCGAGCCGGCGGGGCGGGCGCCGTGCCCAAGGTCAACTTCAACGGACAGGTCATGGGTCAGAGGTCGGAGGGCAGGAGGGCGGAGGTGGCGGGCGGTGGCGTGATGATGCTGGGGGCGGCGAGAGGAGGTACGGGAGAGAGAGAGAGAGGAGGAGGAGGAGGAGGAGGAGGTGGAGGAAGGTTAGGGATGCGTTCAGAGGAAAAGCTGTCTGTCGTTACAGGGCAGCAGATCTACGCCCAGCTGTATGACAGGACGGGGCTGAGCCGGGCGAACGAGCACAATGGAGACAGGTCAGAGTCGCATGTTGATGATGTAATAGCTGCCATGGTGAAAATGTCAAACAAGCTAACGCTCTCTGTCGTCCATCTATCCATCTATCCGTGTGTCTACCTGTTTGTCTACCTGTTTGTCTATCTGTTTGTGTCTGCCTTGTATGTCTGTGTGAGAAACTTCACCCCCTCAGGCTGAGCAGTGGTGCCTTTCAGCCTTACGCGATGTCATCAACCCACGACCACAGCCAATCGCGTGTCTCCCAGGAGGCACTGCTGACGCCGGTGTGCGACACGGGCCACTCGGAGGTCCTGCGAGGTCGCCTGCTCGGCACGCAACCCTTCGAGAAGGGCCTCGGATTCTCGCACCACCAGCAAGGGGAGCTCCACTCCTGGGACCACGACAGGCGGAAGGTGTGAGGCCATAACAGAGATGTTCTGAAAAGGGAGATTATAAACTTCTGGTGGAAACGCATAGTGATGGAATCTGAGACTTAATCCAATGGAAGATGTGCCTGAAACCAGTTGGGTCCCTTTCAATTAGACTGCCACTATTATGGTCTTTGCCACAGCAGAGTAAATTATGTCGGCCCGGCACCCACAGTAGTCTAAAGCCTATCTTACACTGACAGACTTTGACAAGATTTGGGAAAGATTCTTGAAAGATCGTAGTCTTTTGAGTAAAGCTTGAATGAGGGGTTTTAGTTAAAAGACTACAATCTTTCAAGAATCTTTCCCAAGCCTTGTCAAAGTCTGTCAGTGTCAGGTAGACTTAAAACGTTTTTGAGGCAAAGCTCCTCTCCATGTGAGGGAATGAGAATCATTTATGATATGTGGAAGTTTGCTATCATCTAAGAATTTATTTAATTCTATCAGAGTGATACATATACAGTAACCAAAACTAATGCTTGTTAGCTTTTACGTTTTTGTCCATGGGGAAACTGCTAAAACTGCTATCTCCCCCATATAAAAAAAACTCTGTCACATCTGTAATAGGAGGACAATAGGGTTTTTTTCTTCATGATGCCTCAGTGGTATTCTTTGAGCAATGGGATTTTGTTTCCCTTTCACACAATTTTGTCGCTTTTGCAGAGAGAAGAAGGTGTCGATTTCCCTGTGGATGCTCCGTTCGCAGATGAACACGCAAATGTAGTTGCAAAGGTAGGTGCCCTTTGAGAAAAGTGGAGTGGAGAAAAGTGGTTCACTCATACATTAACACGGAAGCCAACATGCAGACATCTAATCGTAATTTACTATAGAACTCACCAGAACACTGAACGCTCTCAAGTCTTTTCCCCTCCTCCTCCTCCTCCTCTTCCTGTCTCTCTGCCCCCTCCCTCTCCCTCCCTCCATCCTAGCTGGGTGTGGATGTGAAGAGGGAATTGCAGACAGTGAAGCATTCCAGTCTGCGGAGATTAAAGCACTGAAACAAATACACACAGTCCTGAAGGTATACAATCAACCATAGAACATAGAAGCGTAGAAATAGACATAAGAGTCCTTTCCTTTATGCACGATGCTAAGAGGAGGAGAACTGTTAGCATATCTGCTTTCATTAGCTCCCATGAACACTGATCCTCACTGCTTTGAGCCCTGAGTAGGGTAGAGCACTCGTCACTGCTGTCCCGAAAACATCCAAAATGATTTGGATGGTTGAAGTTGCACTTCAGTGACTCACTAGAAGGCAACTTACTGGGTGTCAGGATTGTATGAGCATTTTGTGTTCTTCACTCTTCATACATCCTGGTCATAACATCAGTCAAGCAGACGCATAGCATAGCAATAAGTCTTTTTTTTAGCAATGATCTCAAAAGTTGTCTTACAAAACAATTGTCTGTCCACAGGGTCGGACATCCACTGCCAAACCATCAGTCACCAACACGCAGCTGGGAGACAGAACGAAACAGGCGGAGAAGAAGAGGAGAGGGGATGGCAAAACCCCAAAGTGAACAACAAGAGCGCCCCCTACTGACAGACAGACAGACATCCGAAAAACCACAAAACCATCGTTGATTACCACTACATAAGAGATGGGGGAAAATGTGGAAAGGACATCTACCTGTAGTTTTGTAACATTTTTAACAACAACAGAAGAAACAAAACATAACAAAAAACAGATAAACACACAAAGAACAAGAAAAAAAACACAACTAGTAATAGGGCATGAATTTTTTTGTACAAAATGTGAAGGAAAAAAACAACAAAAAAAGCAAACAAAAAAGTGCTTCCTGTCAACTGTATACGCATGATTGACTGCTGGTGCATGACCTATGACCTGTCATTATCTAAGAAAAAAGAAACTATCAAAAAAAGGGTACGAAGCAAAGGGTCGTCCCAGGATTTGTGTTGGGGTTGGGGGGGTGGGTTGAAGTTATCATGGACCTATACTGCAAACCGAAGGCATTTCCATTGCAAAAGGGAGACTTAAAACACTATATTGCTCCAAAAAAAGGCAACAGTTTTTTTTTCCTTGACAGTCAGAAAGACAACCAAACAACTTAGTTGAAACTGAGCCAGTTGATATCCCACTCCCTCATCCCGCAGATCCTTTATCCTGTTCCTACGTGGTATATGCACTCTATGGTCTATGTGAGTGTGTGTAATGTGTGTGTGTGTGTGTGTGTGTGTGTGTGTGAGAGAGAGAGAGAGAGAGAGAGAGACAGAGAGAGCGTATGTGTGGATGTGTGCTGGTGTGTCAGCATGTGTACTCGCTTCTAGCTTGGCACTGAACCCTCTCCTGATTGGTCCATGTTTTTTTGTGACTATGTCAGACGTTTTTTGGTGTGGGAATGAGGACTTAAAAATGACTGTGCTTTCCTGCTTTCTAAACGTTTACGTGTGTGCGCGTGTGTCTGAGTGTGCTTGCATGTGTGTGCGTCCGCATTTAACTGAGCCTTGTTCCGTTTCCCTTTGTGTAAAGCAAACTATAAATTGTATCGTTTGTGTTTTTGCTCCTGCTTTTGCCCTCTGTTTGTTTTTCTTACTGTCTGTGTAATATTTGTTTTATTTTTTCAAATATAAAAAGAAATATATGAAAAGGAAGCTCTACCCCCTCCGCTGGGCCAGGTAGAGCCGGTTCTGCTGAATGCTATAGCCTGGGGGTGCTAACGTTATGGCTGTGCCCCAGAGGTCTCTGAAAGGATAAGGGGGACGAGACACTCTCTCCTCAGCCCCGCTCTGTGACTCTCTGTCCTTGTCCCATCCGTGCCACACCTGTAGCAATTATGTGTTCCTGCTCACTGCACCACACCACTGCTTTGACTATGCTTTCCCTGTGAAGGTTAGTTAGTTAGTTGGTTAGTTATAGTTAGTTAGGTTAGTTACTGTAGGTACAACTTCAGATTCAGAGGAGCTATAGGCTAAATTGAGCCCAAGTATAGTCTATTTCAGGCCATTTCCAATGTATCCCACAGACCCCTGCCACAAATTCTCTGAATTATACAACAAGGTCAAAGTTCAAAATATATGAAGTCCTGTTGATCTGGTTCACTTTGAGCCCATTGTTAAGATTGGACACTATGCTTCATACTATTGAAGCTGTATCCCTGCAGCTTTCGTGACTTAAATGAAGCTCTGTTCTTGATGAACGCATGTGTAGGACAAAATGGATATCTAAACAGTAGTCCGTATTTGATCACTGCCATGTTGCAGATACATAGCAGAAGGGAAAGTCACAGTAGTGAAATGGTTTGGCGTGTGAAGTTATGATTCTCTTTCTCGCAACAGGAGCAGTAGGTTTGAGGAAGACGGACAGGCACACAGACAGATAGACAGCACTGTGATAGTTCTTAAAATAAAACTGACCCCTGAACTGTGAAGTCACACACTATGTCATCCCCTCAGCTTTACCTGCAGCTGTAACATGAGCACACACAATGTGCATGTGTCCATGTCTACACACACACAACTTGCAAAGCACATGTGAAATATTGATCCTCACACTCACACACACACACACACACACACACACACACTCACACAGCACAGATACACACACACACACACTTTGTCATTCATACAGTCTACCACACATTCATCCTTTTGGTGACAAAAGCCTGTAGGCACAGACAGCAGATGAAATATATTCCGCCAAAGCAATAATCTCAACCCTGTGGTCACAGAGCTCTGCGTAATTTGTTTCAGATTATGATTACATCTGTGCCCTATACCTCTGTAGCATTCCTTTTGGCCTATGAGAGTTTTCAGAAGCATGCATAGGCCTATGTAAACATGTTGAGTTGATCTCATATGCAGCAGCTCATTTCTATGATGGGAAAAGCTATGTAGCCTCCTCCTTAGCACAAAGCTATGTTCTATGATTTATTGTCAAGGTAATGAAAGCTGAAATTCTCTGGAGTAGCTATTTGTAGAGGAGGGCAGCTGCTTTCGCCACCTACTGGTGTTGTATGGTTCAGCAGACAAAAGCGTATACAGCAACCAGTGAGAGAGTCACTGCGATCACAACACAGATAACATGCAGTAGCAATTCAGCAGGTTAGCATAATCATATGACATATTTTCCATTCAATGATATTACATCAAGCCTTTATTTTAATGTCATTATTTATGATGTTGAATGTAGGGTCAGTTGACTGGACTGAGTGAATGCATGAATGGCAGCTTGAGTGACAAATTATTGGGTTATTGAATGAATGAATGAATGAATCAATCAAACCGATGAATGAGCCGCATCTTTATATGTGTGGATGATACACTTGTAAAGCACACTATTTTTTCATTGTCATCCAGCACTCAGTCACTAGTGTACACTTTTTTTAAATGATTCTTTCACTCAGGTTTTAGTTTATCCAAACAAACTGAAAGACAAAGGTCCAGAGCTCTCCAAGTTCGGTTCACACATAGAGGCTCAGAGGAGATTATCTCTTGGGCTGGCACGGATCCCGCCCTATCTACGTACTGGATTGGTAGTTGAAGGATGGTGTGTGCAACAGATTTTTTTGTGTGTCTTGCAAGTTGCTTTCAAATGGAACGGATGCTGCCCTGAAAGTCCAGGATGATCTATGGAACTGTGTGTGTGTGCGTGCGTGTGTGCGTGCGTGTGTGTGTGTATACGGGGAAGAGAGGACTCTGTGGTCAGAAGGGGGTGGAGGACAGAGTGTTTTAGGGAACACCATGGGAGGTGTGGTGTGCAAGAATGTTGAGATGATTATGTATTTAAAAAAATATATGAGTTTATGTACAATGTTAACTGTTGCAAAAACTAGAGTTCAACTATACTCGTTTAGAATGGATAAATGACAATATTAACGCAATATCATATTACTCTGTACTAAGGAATGCAACTGCGCACATGCACAGAAAAGATGTTTTTAATAAAGAATATATGTATAAATATATGAAAAAAATATATTTAATTAGAATGCTATGCACCCTTGTTAAAGTTGTTATGGATGTACTTTAAGCATATTAGTTCTACTAGAGGAAATTGCCCATAACATGGAGAATGTAGAGGCTTTGAAGCTATCTTGTTTTCTTTTCTTTTTTTATTGTCATGAAGAGAGGAAATACAAACATGAAAATGTATTCAAGCCTTTTGATCAGATTCGTTCTGACATGAAGATATGTATAGACCATGTACCCTGCACACCAGCTCAAACCATTTACAGTAATTAATAAAGAAAGATGTGACATATAGAAGGTGGTGTGTGTGTGTGTGTGTGTGTGTGTGTGTGTGTGTGTGTGTGTGTGTGTGTGTGTGTGTGTGTGTGTGTGTGTGTGTGAGAGAGAGAGAGAGAGAGAGAGAGACAAAGAAAGAAAGAAAGAAAGAAAGAAAGAAAGAGAGTGAGAGAATTAGGACATATGTGAAAGCTTAAGCATAGTCATAGCAATAGACCAGTCCAAGAACAAAAAGGACTGAAGCAAATTAGGTGCTTGAAATGTTTTAACTGGTGTGAACCTCAGTAAAATAGGCCTACCTGAAGCTAACTTCAACAGGCCTACATGCGTCACGTCACGCATGGCCCAACCCACTCCTTTACCAAGATCAAAATACTGCATGGTGACCGCGTGAATAGATAAACAATGGCCCTCTACTGCTATTCCTCTGGTTACCATGGGGGGGCAACATCACTTTTCTCCTTTTAAATCGTCTTTCCTGCGACCAAGCGCTGAGTGCGAGGTGTGTGAGTGAACTGAAGGAGTGTGAGAGTGGAAGCGTGCTCTGCAAGCGTTTTGGCCATTTAGCGTGAGTGAATGAGTGAATGCATGATAGCAGTTAGGTAGTTTAGAGATATATTTTCTTATACTTCCTTACCTCCAGCAGGACTAAATTTGTTCATTAACGTTACAAAGGGGCTTACTAAACTGAATCCAACGTCTCTCGTGGCAGCTTCCAGTTAGCAAACAGCTTGAATTCAATTACGGGTGCAGTTGTACCAGGTTTTTGGCAGTTTGCTGTAAAGAATTCGTTACAATTTCTGAACATGTCCGTGAGTAGTCAGAAGACCACCAGCCGTGCCATTCCGGCCACCAGACGGGTGATCATCAACGATGCGGCCCACATGCCACATGATTACTCCACTACGCCTGGGGGGACTCTGTTTAGCACAACACCCGGAGGTAAATAAACAAATTAACAATGCACGTAAAGAAAAAAGACCTGTACTTCAAGTGGACGTACTGATATCTTCGTCAGTAAAGCAATTATTTGTCTACGAGCCAATGCCATGATGACTGCATTGTCGAAAAGCTTATACTTATGGTGCTGTCTTGCCTCAAGCTATTGTGCCTTGAATGCTAACATGCTAGTCCTAACCATGCATAGTCCCCAACCATGCTAACTTAGCTAGCTGGCTAGTATTAGCTCAGTCGCTACATGTTGGTAACCACAGTATCTTATTGGCTACCCATGCAGCTATAACGGCAATCCTAAGGCTAGGAATTGGTAGCCGTTGGTTTCACTTAATCAGAGTTAATTTATTATATTGAGTGCAAAATGGTAGTAAAACTTAATAGTGTCAAACACTGTTTTTTTATGATGTAAACACCTGCGTCGTGCAAGCATTAAATCGCAGAAACGTCACTAAAGCTATGCACGCCTGCGCAAGTGTCAAACACGAGGCGCTATTCAGCGTAAACAAGTGACGCAGCTTGCTACAGCAAGAGACAAAAGTTATAGGCGTAATGTCTATGTGAGACAACAACATGCTCTGAGCGGGCAGTACACTGCATGTGCTGTTGTTGTTCAAGCCACATGTGACCAGTTAATGTAAACAAGGGACGGGCCAATTCTTACTTATATAAATTCCACCTTGTTTACTTGCAAGGGGAAGAGTACGTTAATACAATTATAACGTTATCTAATCTGCACCACGGCCGGACATCTTCCAACTGTGACCTAGCCCATCACTGGGTTAGTATTAATGTCGGAATCTATCATAAACATCTTTCTGACACCTCCTGGAAAACCCTCCCAGTTCCGCGTAGTCCGTTAAACTGTAGCAGGAAGCTACGTCCTCGTGCAAGCATGTGACACTTGGTCAGAACATCCTCCCTTAAGCAAAACAACCTTAACATGTTTGTAGGACATGTGGTGTTCTATAAATACATAAATGTACAAAATGCTGCGAATTGAACAGACAACCCAAGTATACTTGCTCTACTTTCATACAGTTTGACGTGACCTCCATATAGAGCACTAAATATAGCTTTGGTATACGAGTTTGTTGTGCACCAGTGGTCACCCAATAGACGGAGGATGTGTAGTGTTCAAATGCCACGGGTGTCACTATGGAATCAAGTTTCATATCTGTTGCTCTGCAACGACATTGTTCCTGTTCCTCAAAATATATGTCCAACTTGTAAGTGAGAAATTATTGCTAAACTAGAGCCACGGTGCTGGTCAGTGAAGATGTTGATCTTGGGTGGACAAAAAAATGTGTGGGAGATGGATATAGATGTCTGTGTCCTACAGTGAGTGCACAAATTCAGACATTGTTTATTCACTGAAGAAAGTGAATGTGGGGCAAGGATACACCACCATGCATGGGAATGTTGTCAGTGGATTTCAGCTGGTTCTGATAGCAGGGCTGATAGCCTTCCTGGCCTCTTCTCCCTTGTCCTACTCTCCCTCCCCACCGGGCCTGAAGCTCCTGCTTACCCATACGCCTTTTTTTTTGTAACCAGCGATAAGATATAGCACAGCTAAAGCTTGTGTGAAGGTGACATAGTTCTTTTTTTTTATAATTTTGTCCCCCAAAAGCAAAACAACAACATTTTGGGGGACAAAAATAACACTAAGTTCCCACTTCTCAAGGTTAGAAAATGAAACATAGTAAATGTTAAGTGTCAACTTTTGGTAGGACCAACAGGTTTAAGAAATCAAGTTGTTTTGGGCGTGTTGGGGCATGCCAACGCAGACTCTGGCTCAGTGCCACCAGTGTGCACGTGGGAGATTAATTCATTGCTTCTGCGCTGAACTTTTCTTGAAGTGTCAATATATTTGACAAACAATTGTATCATGGTTATTTACAACATTTACCTGTTGACAGTTGTGGAAAGACATCCCTTGCCGTCCTTGTCTTCCCTTATTGCCTTGTTTGTTCCTTCACTGCTGAAATACATACTGTACCATACAACCCTCTTCAGGAACCCGCATTATCTACGACCGGAAGTTCCTCCTGGACTGCCGTACCTCCCCTCTGGCCCGCACACCCCCCTGCTGCCTCCCTGACATTCCAGGGGTGACCAGCCCCGCTGTACCTACTGCCAACAACGACACAGCCAAACACCAGCAGACCCTCAACAATAACTGCAGCCCCCCTGCAGAGAAGGGAGCAGGTAAATTCAAGAGGAACTGGGGTGTTCGGTGTTAATATACACTCATTTTGGACTTTAACTATATATTATTTTTGCTGTCTTTAGTATAAAGGCTGGCAAATATATATTTAATATATATTAAATACTTCCCATTCTTGATTTGAATGAGTAAACAAGAACAAATTGTTGTTGCAATACAGCACACATACATTGACATACATACATGCCAATATAATGAAAATGTTATCGTTTTGTGACTTTTGAAGGGGAAGATGCCCAGTTTGAGATGGACATCTGAATTGCATTGACGCCCCAGATCAAGAGGGAGATGACAGCTGCTGAGCCCCTTTTTTTTCATTAAGAACACAACTTCCAAAAGACACCACATGAATCAGGGGGTGTCCACCCTCTCTCGTCCAACTTAAAAAAAAAAAAAAAAACAGTGTTTACGCAACTGCTGTGCCTCAATGCTGTCTTACTGTTCTACTGTACACTAGAGGTGTCGGGCCTGTTTCAGTACCATCGGTAATGTGTCTTTGTCACCAAACACTTCTGCTCTTAAGGCCATCTTCTGCAAGGGCATTTTCTTCACCCGCTGTGTCAAACCAGCAGAGGTAGTCTGGAATGTTACGGAGGGAAGTGACACTGTGGTCTGGCCTGCTCTGTGAGGCAGTTGGAAGCATTATAAAGAAAGCTCAAATCCCAAGCGCCATTGCTGTCTTGCACCTCTTAGAGAGGTCTTTGCCTGACAAGGCCAGGTTTTACTTTGGGCCCTCCCTTATATCTGGGCAACAATGCCTTTTGTATTGATGATAATCTATTTCTGTTCTTTTGAAAAACATTTTTCAGTGTCATTCATGAGAATGTAATATGCCTTTTTTTATTTTGTAAATGCGGTGAATCTCTGCACTCTGGGAAAGACACCTTGCCCTAAAGACAAAGTGAAGTGAAAGCACACAAATAAAAACAAACAAAGAAGTTGTTGCCTCTATGTGATGTGTCTTGTCCAGTCCTAAGCTTAACTGAGAAAGACCCCATCATCCTTCAAAACATCCCATAGACACGGGTGTGATCATCATCATGAAGTAATGAACCAACATAGCACGTGTTAGTTGTCTGTGCATAACAACATTCACTTCACCATTTGTCAATGCCTTGCCAGAAAAAACGGTAGAGCATACCTTGCTCCTTATAGGACAATTAACAGGCACTGATAATGATTAAAATACTTTAGAAAAAAGAAGTCACACGATGAATGTAAAATAAGACAGTTTATTAGCTTTATCATTACATCTATTAACATAATTACATATTTTCACAAACAGATAGGAATGCAGATTGAATGGTTTGGGGATTGTCCTCTCCATCACTGCTGGCATTGTCCAGTTCGCAGCTCCCCTTCTAAGGTCATCCCTGTTCCAACATTCGCCTTCTAAGGTCCTGTACAGCTTCAAGGAATATGACTTCTTCAAAAAACATGAAATATCATGTGTTGACACCAAAGTCATGCAACAGAAATAAAGCGCTATATTTGTCGTTTCTGTCAGTAGCTACACACCCGTTTCCCAGCTGTAAGGCTGGTGAGTGTGAACAGTGCTTATTTTAACCATTCAAATCGGCTGCCAGATGCAGTTAAGAACTTGATGGCATTTGGCATTGCCAAAACAAATGAGTTTTCTTTGTATAGAAGGGTCAGAGTGAGAAGTTTCAACTGACCCCAGAACTACCATAGTGCCGACGTAGTTCTACCATTACCGGATGGTAATTTCTTTTTTTTCTGAAGTGCTGTCGCGCCGTCCGTTTACAGGTTGAGAATGTTCAGTGGCAACCGCATTCCTCCACCACCATGCCCTCGAGGTTCCTCATGGCCAGTTCTCCATTCTCGTAGTACAACATGGAGAGGGACCCGAGGCGAGTGGGCACACAGGATGGACAAGGTACGCGGTCAGGATGGTGCAACTTCAGCAGACTCTGGAAGACAGGAGGAAAACATGTCAGAACAACTCAACATCAAAGCGAACACCAGTCATTGAAACGTATTGAAGGAAAGTGTGTTTTCGTTGTAATTTCAAGAGTGCCCTTACCTGCATATAAGCGTGGTTGGTAGGCGAGAAGGTTTCATCCACAGGACTTGGGCAGCTTCCCTCACAGCGAAATGCGTTGTAGCGCTTTGGATAAACAATCCAGTCGCTCCAGCCGATCTGCTCGAAGTCCACCCACATGTCCACCTTCCTGCAGAGTGTCTTCTGTGGGCCGTTCGAGGATAAGGATCCAAGTGCCCCTGGAACCCCCGCTGCGTCGAGAAACATGTCCCGAGGCTTGTGGTTCCTCTTTCGACGGCTCCCTGCGGCATGCCCGGAAGTGCTCGCCCCGGCCTTGTCCAGAGCCACGTACTTGGACCGCTCAGCTGTGTGGATCAGTGTAGATGACCTTTGACCAGCCATCTGCTTGTGCTTGGAGAAAACCACCATCATGACTGTGTCAGTCGTGGAGTGATGAACGCTCTCCTGGCCTTCATCGTACCAGGTCTCTCCACCCTCATCCAGGCTTTCCACCACTGGTTCTCCCTGATGCAGCCAGTACCTGAGCATGGCAGTGATGTTGAACACTCTCCATGTAGAATGAGAGGCTCCTTTGCTGGGTGTGGCTCTGAAACTGGCCAAATGGAGACGATCCGGACATGGTGCCTCAGCGCAGTGGCCGTGTGCGTGGTAGATGTCCACTGTCGCGCTCTTGGACTTGGAAAACGTCGGTAGGCGAAGGCGCAGTTCGGATCGTTGCACGGTGTCGCTCGCTGAGATGGAAGACAAGTCAAAGGTGACACTCCACCTCGTGCCGGTCTGACTGCAACCTAAAGATACAACAAGTTAAAGGTTAGAAAGCAAGAAATTAAGTAGCATTGCGGTTATTCGGGAGAGAGCATGGCCTAGGTTTCAGAAAAGCCGGTTCCACAACAGGCGTCGTTAATAATGCTGAATACCCTAATTGAGAGAATGTGTATTGCTTCTAAAACTTGTTCGACACTTGTCTACTGCACAACAAGTGAACGATGGTTGATCACCGATGTAGACTAAATCTAATTACGTAAATTCACACAAATTGACCAGTAAATACTAGACTGTTTAAAGAACATAAAAGGTGTCATCTAATAGCATTCAGTGTGCGCAAAAGGCGCTACAGCCGTACCATGCTATTTCCACAGATCATGCATACTATTTTAAAATATCGCAAAATAGTATAATAATATTCTCTTACTTTTGGCAACCAAACTGAGAACTGCGTCGGAATCGTGAAGACTGGGGTTGTCACTGTGAATGCTCCTTTGAGTGAGGTCGGGAGACGGCCTCTGTGCATCTCCTGTCAATAGAGTCCGGTAGAGGTGCATCATGTAGAGAGGGTATTTGTTCTGCTGGTGTATGGAACTCAGGTGACCACTGCTGTCTCTGTGAGATCCGCGCATCCGTTGGTGAAACAAGCCAGATGAGTCCGTTCTAACTCCACCAATCCAGTGTAGGAGTAGTACCAAGGTGACACACGTTCCCAGGCCGTGGTGCTCCATCCTTCCAATTCAGTTGTTTTCCTGTAGTTTTCCTGTAGAGTGAGGCCAAGAGGTCCTTCTCCGAGGCTCTGCTAGAGAGAATGGTGATGCTGAGGACGCCGTGGTCCCTTTTGGGGCATTTATAACGAATTGGCCCCTTTTGATGCTCCAAGTCATCTCGACGGCTTTTGAAGTGCGCCTTGTGATCCACAGGCGTTCATAGGGGTGCATGTGCCAAGGTCGTCTAGCATCGAAACCAACTAATCTTTGTTGTTCAGAGGTGTGAAATCATTAATACCTTGACCCAAGCACTGTGTATTGAAGCTCCTTTAACACGGTGCGTAAACAATAATATTAGTCAAGCAGATTAGTCCTTGCGTTTCTTTGATTAATGGTGGGAATCTGTTCGTATTGGTGTGTTAGTGTGTCTACAGAAGGCCTGTGCGTAATGATTTAGTGGATGTAATTTTATTGATACCAGTTTTCACCTTATTACGAAGACTGGAACATGAGGAAACTGCGCAACAGTTGGGCGTTTATGGTCTTAATGGTTTGTTTTTGGTGGGGAACGCACAGTCGTTTCAGTGGATTGGGATGTCCCGCGGTTGTTTATTCAGTCTGTTCGGTTTTTTTTGTTTGTTTCTTTCTTTTTATTTATTACAATCACTTTCCCACCCACATCAGACTAAACATTGCCTTATAATGCAAACTTGTGGGTTAAACGTCTTCTAATGTTTTAGAGTAATTTAGGAGTGGGAGTTTCATTTAAACTATAACATTGTAAAGTTGTAGGCTCCTGCAGAAATTGTGGTCAATCCTAATCTCGTTATGGCTATAACTGGACATTTTGCAATTAAATGCCCCATACAGCAACGAAACGAAATCAGCGACGTAATATCTTCATCCTCTTTGATGCAAATGAAGTCATGCATATCAAGGACGTTTAAAAGAAAAGCACGTGCTGTAATAGCATAAGCCTCTGAAATACGCATGAGACATGTCAATCATGAAAAGAAGGCACCAAACTAAAAAAAAATGTCAGACCTTCCAGCTTTAAATAAATTAAGCACGGTGTGGATGACTGAAGCTGGAATGGGAGACCCCATTGAAAACATGCATTATTTTAGATTTCTCTGATATTATCTGATATAGGCCTATGCATAGAATGTCTTATGGATCACCGTATTTATTCTTGTTTTTAATGTTCACATATCTTCTATCATTTGGCGATATTAGGCATATTGAAGTTCGAGTCAGCCCACCAGTTGCAGAGCTTGTGTCTTGTTTCTCCACTAGAGACCGCTATATGACCATATTGTAGTCTTTAGTCTTTTGTAAGTATTTAAAATTCCGTCCTTAGAACATGAGCGGGTGATTAACACTGATACAAGTTAAGTGTGAAATGACATCTCGGTCAATTTTACATTGGCATCTCCATTCCTTTCATATAGCCTACCCTACTTTGAGTCGGGGTTGAGCCTCAAGGGGTTGGGACTCAAGTGTGCTGAATTTTGGAGAATTTGTGAGAAACTAGTCATAACCATTAGGCTATGTTTCTGTATACTTGTGGATATATACCTATCAATGATAAAGACAACCTGTGCTCTGATCTGAGAAATCACTGTCGCGTCACAAATATTTTCTGACATGTGCTAATGTGAGCTGGAGTAGCCTATGTGGGTGGTTGGCATCCAATCTGGTGCAGGAATGTAGGCAAGAAAAATAACAGAAGATCCACACGTTGCGCGCAGGGAAATTCCCCGAAGCAATATAAGGTTTATTAACCAACATCACCATAGGTTTATCAAAGTTGCACATCCAAAATATTACCATTATTTGAAGTTATTGCATTACGCCACATGGGATCCTTATTAAAGCAGGTGCTAATGCTGTGTGTTTTGCAGGTACTTAACTTGTAGCTTATAGGCCTATAGCCTAAACTTTTCTTTCTTGTTGGAAGTTGGACATGCTATTTCAGAGTGCGAGGATAATGAGACACATCTCTAGGCCTAATCAAATTATTAGCATGAAATCTTTGTCTTAATAGTCCTGTCAATCACCTAATTTGTGTAGCCTCGGCTATAAAGGCTGGGCTACAGTCTGTGAATCGCCACGTTTATCACCCGGAGAGAAACACTCTTTTCTGATTGGCTGATGGGGTGGCTATTAATTCTGAAGAACAGGGCACCTGGTTTAAAAAATAAAAATAAAAATAAAAATAAATAAATAAATCACCGTAACATATCATTGTTTATGAATGTATAAGAACCATATTAGGACTATTGTTAGTCCTATATAATGTTTTGACGAGAGCTGGCTTAACCTATGAATCTGCACCGATAACATGTTTTCTCTCTTTTTGTGCTGTTCATGAATTTTGTTTTGTCCCTTTGTAAGCAGGCTGCCATATAAACTCAGTTTCTAGAAAACGCGCTGATTGGTCGGAATATCCGCGATTAATGAAACCACAGGGCAGATGTTGATGCTGACTCGCAGTGACAAACTTGTGTGGCTGCAGGCCGATCTTAATTAATCGTCAGGGACGCTGATTGCTCTGAATGAGTTTGCTAAACATATCGATCCCAGGAAAGCAGAACGTGTGAGAGAGGGAGCTTTTGTGCAGCACTGCGAAAAATAAGTGTGCACTTGCGTTACAGACAGCCTTGAAACAAGACAGGCCATAAATATATGAAAGGGCTGTTGAGGCGCGTTTGCGTCATTTGAATAATGGGGATAATTACCCTCTGTACGGAGAAGAAGCGCCCGCATTTAAAATGCGGTCCTTTGATACCAGCTAAGATTCTGTTTGGCTACCGCGGTTTGATTAAGATTCAGCAGCGCTCTAAACCACCCAGCTTCTCGAATAATGGGGTGCACATTTACTTGTTGTTTTCCAATGTCACCGGAATAATCATTTCTTAGAACATTTACTAATTTGTTGTAGTTATTCGATCATGTTTGGGACATTTGCATTGTAATTCTTCACCTCACATGTGGCCTGCAAGATAGACAGGTCAGGTAGGCCTACACCAGACAGTTTTTTTTTAATATTGGAGAGAGGAGGCGGAATTGTAGATCTATAGCCTCATTTGAAAGCGTTCATGTGAATTTGCCCTTGTTCTTTAGCCCTCTTACTGGCAGTTTGTACAAGATGTGTGCAATGTGCATTCTGTGACATTTCGTTTAACACCTCATTGTCTGTGTTTAGCCCATTTGCATCCCTGTGGTTCAAATGAGGTGTGTTTATGCACACACAACATTTGATAGATCCCAAAGGTGCGACATGCTAACCTGTTAAACCAAATTCATGTGACTGCCATGTTATATTTCATCAAAACACATGCAAACAGGAGCTGAGCTCATATAGACATATTGTGCTAATTGATATGACATTTGCTGTAGGAGCCTATAACAGCCATGCCCTTGTGATGATCCAGGACAATTGATCTGAACATCTCTCCTTTACTGGAGTGAGCTACCTCTTTCTGTAACAATCACCACCAACATTGTTGTGTGACAAAGTACATCTATCTATCTGTCCATCTATCTATCTGTCTATCTAGCCTGAAAGTTGTGGGCTTAATTCCAGGCTTCCAACGCCGTGCCCTTGAGCAAGACACTTAACCCCTAGTTCCTCTGGCTGCATGGGGACAATGCAGTCCATTGTAATATTGACATATGTCACTTTGGACAACTGTGTGTGCTAAGTGAATAAATGTAAAAGTGCGTCATTTTATAGTACAAAACTACTATTTGTCATAGCCCTCTCTCACTCCCAATTATCTAAATGATCTAAAGGTAGACATCCAGACATTGGCAGCATACTGTACGTGCAACTATGTAGATACACTTCCAGGATGCAGAAGTTTAAAACCTATTATTGTCAGGAGTATCTAAAAGTCACCAAAACATATTTGTACGGTCAGGCAGTGGACAGTATAGGTAAAATGTTACAACACTGCGCCTGAGAATTTGAATGTACAAATGTAAGTTCAGTTTAAGTTGAACTAAGTTGAACTGTCTCAATTGAGAATTGGTCTGGTGTTAGTCAGCCTACTGACAGAAATCTCGACATCTTCTGTGTCCCCCTAACCCTATGAACCCTTGGATTATCTCTGCCTAAATCAGACCACTCCTCCAGGTCACCCACATTGATCCACCTCATCCTGATGGGGAAGACAGAGATGCTGTTGTCTACATCAGGGATACCATTAGAACAACCAGCGTACTTTGAACCCTAACAAGTCCACTCTGACTCCTCAATCTCCCCAACATCAGGACCTCAAGTCACTTTCGATTGCACTTTCGATGTGAACACCACATCAGTCAAACCACCTGAAGTACATTTTTTCATCTAGAAAACATAGCATGTCTCTGTCCTTCACTTGCCTTCTCTGCTGATGAAACTTTGATCCAGGCTTTCATCACATCCCGTCTGGACTACTGCAATAGTGTGCCCTATGGGACACCATCCAAAGTCCTAAATAAACTCCAGTACACCCAGAATTCTGCTATGTGCACCTGCCCACTCGTTTCTGTGACCTCATCACCCCTGTCCTCCAAACACCTCATTGGCTGCCTGTAGCACAACGGATTCAGTTGAGGATTCTTCTCGACACCCACAAAGCCCTCCCTAACCAAGGTCCCTCCTGACTTACTTAACTGCTCCAACAATATAATCCAACTCAAAACCTCCATTTCTCTGATTCCAAACTCCCACTCTGAACTTTTTATATGTATTGTGTAGTGTAAATTCTCAGAACTGTTTTCTAATGCTATGTTTTTGACGATATTTTTCTTCGATTGTTTTAACTTGCGCGAAAAGCAAATTTAAGCATCATCAAGGAAAGTGTTCCATAAATGAAATGTGTGTATTATTACAGTGTAGGGACAGTTTCTTAATTTCTTTGTTTCTTGAGTTGTGGGTCAATGACGCGAGACTTCATTATCGTTTGAGTTCTTTAGTAATGTTAAAGGTATGATACATTACAGAGTCTGCAGCAACTTACAGATATTCAAAATTCCGTGTCGTCACGGTCAAAGACTGTTGCGCTCCAAGTCTTATTCACCACTGAACATTTTACCGCTCTAAGTCAGTGACATCAGACAGTTTCCTGTCATCCAATAACAAATATGGAAGTAATCATTGCACTGTTACAACACACATCAGTCCTTCATTTCAAAAACTTAAATAACTATAGAAAAGCACTCGGAGAGCGCAGACCTCCGTCTGTATTGTTCTTCAGGTTTGAACCTAAACTATATTCAGATGCCATTACACCGCTAAGCAAACAAAATAAACGGCTTCGGTGATATGGATCACTCCCAAAATGTAATAGTTTATACCTTGGGTCATTTCTGACCTTCCTCGAAAATTTCATCGAAATCCATCAATCAGTTTTTGAGTTATCTTGCTAACAAACAGACAGACAAACAAACAAACCCCGATGAAAACATAACCTCCTTGTCGGAGGTAATAACAGACATATTAAATTATTTTAAATTGATTTACATTATGGCTCTAACATAGGCCTTCAGTATATAATTAATGTATTATGATACATCTGCTTGTGCTCATTTTAAACCACTAGAGTTACTCAAGTTAAAGTAGTACAGCAGTACACTTTCGTGATGTTGCGGTACAGAAGATGTTGTTCAGAACTCAGTCTCCTCACCTTGGTTCCTTGGTTCTCAGTTTAGTTCTTTCCTATAGTCCCTGACCTTTCCACACCTCCAGTAGCACCCACATAGTCTATTTATACCCATGAGCAAGCCATTTGCATTTATATGGATTGGGCTCGAATACGAAAATTGTTCCAGCAAACAGCAGATATTTGACAGGTCCCAGATAGATAAATGTTGTTTTGACAGTCTCACACTCATTTGAAATGACTTTGAGATCAAAATTACGCAGTGCAATATTCATTACAGTGGCTGTTTTTTTTTTTTTTTTAAATAGATGGTGTTTTGATGAAAGTGACTTGGACGTTTTGAGATTTTAGAAGACTAGGCTGACGATGTGCTAATATTCAGTAATAAATGATAGCAGGCTTGTCTACTCTAGTAATTCCAGCATTACGATGCTGGGGTCTGTTGAAAATCTGTTCTCTATTGTGGCTACTGGATGTTGAATTACTCTTGACAAAGCACAGCACCATTTTCACCTCCTATTCAGGGGTTTATAATGGCAGGTAAATGGGAAACAGCACTAATAGGATTTCAACAGTCCAGCTGCTCCATATTGAAGCAATTTCTCAGAGCAGCATGCCCACATCAGACAGGCACAGTAAAGTGCTTTAATATGACTGTGCAGTGTCAATGTTGACTCTACAATGATGAATCGTGTGAAACCTCTGAAATCACTATATAGGCAATATACACAATATACAAAGTAATTAGTATGACCACTGTTACATTACATTGCATTACATTTCATTTGGTTGACGCTTTTTAACCAAAGCGACTTAAAACATGTTAACATAGTGTGGTCCTATAGATTTGGTCCTACAGATTTGGTCATTTTTTCTTCTACTCATTCATTTTGATATGTTTACACTTGGTCACATTTGCGCAGATCTACTTAAGTTTCATTTGGCTCACTCAACAAAATGGCCTCCAACGGCCAATCAGAATCCAGCAGCTGAGACAATTTTGCATCAATATCTTGTGGTATAAATGTCCAATGGAGACACACACTAATGTATACATACAGTACACACAGGTACATACAGTATGCACACAAGCACACACACGCTCACTCACACACATACACTGTTAGCCTTATTTGCAAATGGCTAACAGTGTATGTGTGTGAGTGATTTTTGTGCTGTATGAGACCGGTTGCTAGCGCTAATAGTGCTATGAAAGAATCAGTTAAAACTGGCTAAGTTCTAGCTTATGGTCATACTTCATACTATGGTCAACATATCTAAAACAAACCCATTTGACACTGGATTTCCCCTTTAAAGGTACACTATGCAGGTTAAGGTATTTTAGTCTAGTGTGGGGCTCCCTCTAGAGTCGTAAGAGATTTTACTCTGCTGTTGTAAATAGCAAACTTCTCTTCACTTGTCCCCCCTGTACACAATGAAAATGCCTTTGTTGTGGAGGTGAAGGATTAACAATAGGCCAAAAATCTCCAAAGAGCTACAATATGTTTCACGATCCTCGCGAGATTTTTCAGGCCGCCATTCTTGAAGTTACATGGCTGGTACAGTACATATACCATATACCATAAGCCAAGTACATATACCATCAAATTGGCTTCACAAATGTTATATTGAGGTAGGAAATATAGCATAGTGTACCTTTAATACCAGTAATAAAGTTGAAGTGAACTGAACACAAAGGCCCATTGCAAACACAGCTTGACAGGACATGTTGTATCCTCAGGCAAGGTCCTTGACCTCACGTAACAGCTGATAAGTGCACTGATAGATGAGTGACAGGCAGCAGCTCCCGCCACTCCCCACTCGGACGATGCTGTCAAACTGACGGCTACTGCCAAGATCCTCCACAGGGATCTGTGAGAGCTGTAACTCTTGCTACTCAGGAGCTGCAAGGAGGGAGCCTCCACTGACACACAATGTGCAGCTGAAGCAAAAAGTCTGTCTACTTGGGCTAAAGTTGATAGATATAGAAAACATGTAAGATCCAAATGGTTATGTATTCTAATGGTTATGTTTTGCTTGGCTTTACATCTATGACTTTTTTCCCCCTCTGGTTTTACCTGATTATCTTTTGATATCTCATAATGCTGAAACATACTTTCTTCTGCTACAATGCCATGTGGTGTCATAGATGTCATGGATTTGATGGGAAATTGCATTTCTGCGTTGCAGTAAGTGACGTGAGGTGACTTAGATATTGCTTTGAAGCTTCAGTTCACTTGTTTTAGTCAAGGCTATGAGTCTCCTTTAGGGTCAAAATCGGCCAAGAAATCTCTTTGTTTGTGTGGAGGAGATAATGTAGAAAGAGAGTTACTCCTGTAATGACAAATTACAAACTTTCTGAATACAAAATCCAATGTATTGGCTTTCAGGTGCCTTGCAAGCTGATTGTCATCTCTCTTCAGTTCTTAATCAGAATGACAAGTAGCAATTTCACCCTTCAGCAATGCACATTGAACCCTCTCGAGCAACACCTGTCTCACCCTGGGGCGTGACAGAAATATAAGATCATCGCCGTCGTTGGTGCCGTCCTTCTTATCATCCTCTGTGTTGTCCTCTGCCTAACTTCTGTTTGTGTCACCGTGCAGCCGTGAGGGCTGTCTGCTGCTGTGTAAATGAATGGTTGGGTCGGGGTGGGGTGGGTATAGGGAGGTGGGTGAGTGTAATCGTAGGGTTCTTTTGCCCCGCGACGGGGGAACAATCAAGAGTTTGTCCTCTTCGGTGTGCCTCTGAGTGCCACCAAGAGCTAATCAGGTTGTGATTACGACGAGAGATGATTGCACTTTAACGGCGCAGTGATAAGGTGCGGCGGCGGCGGCGGTGGTGGCGTCCTCCTCCCTCCCACTTCAGGCTCTTCTTCCTGTGCTTGGTCTCTGCAGCTCCATGCTCCGTCCGTGCTCCAGGCTCCAGGCATGATCTTCATCTTGTATTCCCTTCCCACCACTGTGAACCTCAACTCCATTCTGTCAGACCAGACTAAACCACACCTGAGGCATCTGTACTGTTTGACAGAAGTGGAGCAATACTTCTGAGAAATCATGTTGATGTGATGTGTGTCACTTCACAAGGCGATTGTATCTGATTTGTATACTGCATGGATGCCTTAGAACGTAATGGTCTCCCTGCCTTTGTAGCATGTGGAGGCTTGCAGGATTGCTTTTTGCTGAGGTGTGGGAGGTTCAGATGTACAGCATCACTGTTTCATCTAAGAGGTATGGTGTTAAAAGGGTCAGACCAAGTGTATTCGCGAAGTCGAAAAAAGGAAAGTTTGTCTGGATTTGAAAGCTTGTACATGTGATCTGTGAGTAAAGGAGGAGAGAGGAGGGTAAGAGCGTTCATGCTACCTCCTACAGATGAAAGGACCTGACTTATTTCTGACATCAAAGATTCTTCCATTTATTTATTTCTTTTCATTACTGAACCCAAACTCAACGTAGGCATCAAAAGCTGCTGTGTGAGTTTTTGGGTGCTAATTTTTTGACACTTTTGCTCGAGCGCTCTATCCATTACCTACTCCAGAGAAAAATATGCAAACATGGAAAATGGAAGACTTTTATGGACGACATTTAGCATTCCACTCCCGCTAGACCCATGAATAGTCTACTAAATGAATCACGAAATGAAAAGCACAAAATAGAGTAGGTGGAATGTACCCATCTTCAGAATCTCTGATTTGTCTCATCCTCCATTTTATATTCATTTCTAATGTTTCATTCATGTTTAGCCATGACTTTGTTTGAAGAATACTCAGGGTAGCATATTTAAGGGCCACATTTAAGGTCCAGATGCATTACTATCAGGGCTGTAATGGAGGCTAGGTAAACGCAGTTCATCCACCTCTGCAATTTCAGAAACAGAGTTCATTCACGTATTATCCACATTCACAATATATGTACACTCATCAACACTGTAGGGACCATTTAATACCGATGGTATTGTTATGAAAATTGGACAATAACCTCTATCACCATCAAATAATAAAAAAAAAACATAAAAAAATATTACTGCATGGCGCAATCCACCTTACCGTATATCACAGAATTCATAGCGTCCCCAACTCTTGTTTTTCCACACCCCTGATCATTATTTGTAGAAAGGCTAAGGTGTGCATATGCATTACTGTAATATTCGGTGGTGAACTTTCAAATTAGCAGTTTGTGGCCATATTAATTGGTAGTATGTTCTCTGTGGTGGTTTGAGATGTGACATGATCTGGATGATGAAATACTTATTGAATGACTCAAATAATTACAAATGCATACCAATATGAGTGACTCACCAACATTCTGCCACAACAGTTGGAGTCTGGCTTAGAGAAAGTGTGTTTATTGACATTTCAGGCCTAGTGGGGATATTCGACAGAATTTTGGTTTGACAGCTGTTGTCCTTGGAGTACAAAACAGTCTGCTATTTTCTAATTACAGGCACAGACAGATGAACTGAAAGGCTATACAGAAAATTGATCAATACCCATTTCCCCCCTTCACACACTTTCCCTCCAATACATGCAGTGTGAAACTGTGACATATACACACACAGTTTGAGAACACTTACACCATTTTCTCTTCTGAACAAGTTCTTCAAATTGTACTGCTTCTCAATGAGTATTAAACAGGAACGACTTCCCATCCGAAAAACAGGGGGATGTTGAGGATGCATGACCTTAGAGTGTGTTAAACCAAATGAAGAGGGGGTAAAGTAAATTGACACGCCATGACCTTTGGTATCAATTTTTCAACATGAACCCTTTCAAAAAGATATTCATTTTCACCCTCTGGGATTCAGATGTTCAGTCGCTAGGCACCTCTGGTGGCAGAGGAGATTAAAATGCAGTCCAGACGACACCCGGCCTCAGAGCTCAGAGGTCCATTTGAAATGCAAGAGCGACTCCCACGTCCGGCCCAAGGCCTGGCACTGGCCGCGGCTTTTTGATTTCAATATTTTAATAACAGCTCATTTCACAAACAGCAGACAGCAGACCATAGTGGCTATCAGTTGGTAGGGCAACACTAAGGACATACAGTACAACCAAAAATTTCCTTCGAAACTTCTTGAATTTACATTGGGGTATTTGGAAATGATTCATGAATATTCATCACGCGATCCTAGGGAAAGTCTATTATTTTTGTCTGAGGCTTTGTGTCTTAGAAAAATGGCAATTTTTAGGAAGGGAAGAGAACAATTGTGGGGGCTAGTTCACCAGATGACCGTCACTGAACACTGTCCATCAAATGATTTCGAAGAGATGGCGAAGAGTACAATGGCTTTTCCTGAAGTGACAGTTATCCCATAAAGACTGACAGCCATCATTTACTCTTCAAGTCTAGACATTATAAACTCATATTGGACAGATAAAGAAAAAAGAATTTCAATTATTAGACCATTTTCCTGAGTGTATTGGAGTCCCGGAGGGGCCATGGTGGGAAATTACAGAACAGCTGAAGGGTCATGGTGGGAAATTTTAATATGAGGTAGGGATATATTTTTGAGGAATTTTTGGTATACCTTCACAATTGGCTTTTTGCGAGGGAATGCAAAATTATTGTGATGGAACTTAAAACCTTTTGTGAGGGAATGCAAAACTGAACACAACAGGAGCTCAAAAATAAATTCCCACTTCAAAAAGACTAAATTCCCACCGTGTCCCTTTGGGTGCTCCAAATATAAATAATGCAACTGAAAAAAAAAATCAATTACCTGAGGCAGCTAGACCTCAAAACTAGAAAATAATCATATATCATTGGCTGTGCATGATACATACATAAAATAGTTACGCACCAGTACACAGTATGCTGTGCTATGTACAGTATATACAATATTCATACAATATCTTGCCCACCTATCAGCCTGCAGCACTGCCATATAGATAAGGAGTGTGCACATGGGAAGCATGATGATATCTCCAGAGGGCAACCCCAACCGCAGGGCATCTGTGTGTGTGCAGCTCTACTAAACCATCTCACTGGCGGATGAGACATATTCCCACATACACATTCTATACGGTTTAGTGGGAGAAACCATCCAAAAACTAATTTTAAAATCCTGTGCTCAAAATTGGATCCTAATCGCTCACCCTCCCAGCATATGTTTAAGCTCAGACAGGATTCTCTGAGTGATGCTGTTTGATTGGTTTCTGGCATTTGATTTGAGCCAGCTTCCTACATCTCCAATGCCCCTGGTTTAAATGCCGTATGGTAATGCAGTCAAATGCATGGCACATTTCTGTGCAATAAAGGCTTTTAAGACCTTCCCTCCATGTCGAAGCAGATCTCCCCAGCTTCACCTGCAGATATGTTTAGACTTGGAGGGAGGGTCTTGCACGCATGACTTTATGATGGCTGTTTTTTTTTATTATTTCATTGTGTTCAGTGTACGCAACAGCAGCACTTATGCAACATTGCCACAAGGTTGGCAGCAGCAGCTTCAGCAGAAGCTAGTCTGTCAAGACCAAACAAGCTACTTTGTAATCGCATGCTAAAAGCTCATAAACTTATTCAGAGAGTTTACTGTCTGAAATGCAAAATCGGGCTGAAAACAGTTTACTTTATTCAGCATTTCTTTTACCGTTTCACAGATAATGATATTCTTAATTGTCAAAACTAAAAGGCTGAACAGAATGCCGTGGAGAAGCTTCTGTGTGTTTTAAAAGCTCCAGTGGAGGCGGGTTTAATACAGAAAGTGTCCTGCCATAATTTGACTCACCAGCCAACAAAGCCCACATCAATCAGCCCAGGGCCGCATCACAAGAGCCTTTCAGGAGGCCCATAATGACAGGCCTCTCCATGGCCACGCTCCACATTTCCTGATTGCGGCCGCCCGCAGTTTGGCCCCTATAATAGCAGGTCTCAACCATCCGCTGCTCTCGTCTCCCTCCCGACCACCAGACATGAGCCCACTGGCCGAGGCAGAATACATTTACTCTGCCGCTCGGACTCCCACTTGTGCCTTGATGGTGGTCGAAGACACTCTAAAGTGCCGCGCAAGTGCAACGCAAAACGCCCCACACACTCTTCTCCGTCCTCACTTAACTGCCACTGGCTGGTGTTTGCGTTTTAAAAGAGTGATGGGAAACATGGGCCATGGTTGTAGCTGAGAGTTGTTATGGAGGTCTGTGTGTGTGTGTGTGTGTGTGTGTGTGTCTGTGTTTGTTTGTGGTTTAGCGGGGAGTTGTTGAGTGCCTAAGTCTGAACGAGAAAGGCAAGACAAAGACATACACATCTAATATATTTTAATTTACATCAAACTTTCAGGGTATGCAAAACAGAGTGAGAGAACGGATGGGAGAGAGGCCTTATTATATTGTAATAAAGGGCGGAGGAATGAAATGCCACTGAATGATAAATGCTTGTGTTCACTGTGCTGTGAAGTGAAAGGACAACCTTGCGCTGGCGTCTGAGGCATGACCAGGCTGTGACTGGCTTGTAAATTCCCCAGTGATTGTTGCAACAGGGACAATCCATTCAAGATAACCCTTTTTCAATTACATAGTCAGGCGAACAGGGATACAGCTGTTAGCAATAGCTGTTCTATTGAAAGATGAGAGACGCTGCTGTCAGACCTTGTGGGCAAAACATAGTAGGTGTGTTTGTGTGTGTCTTTGTGTGTGTGTGTATGAGAGAGAGAGTTGTTTTTTTCTCCTATTATATTTATGCAGCCCAAAAGAATGAATCATAGAATGAAAAATGAATCATAGAATGAAAATTATAAAGGTCGGTATATAATTAAGTTTGAAACTGAACTGAATACAATTCAGTAGGTCATTCAGGTTTTTCATTAGTCATGAAATTTTACATTTAATTTTTGTTTACACCCATGGTTACTGAATTGTCATATAGGTCATATATGAATGGTATTCCATGACATTGCAAAAATGACCTGTGGGAACCCTGTAAAGCTGCAAGCATCACAAAAAAAAGGTTTTTTTAAAAAAAAATAGAAACCAGACTGGGGAGGCCTCTTTTCTTTGCTGCAGAAGAACAGTCAGAGAGCAAGGAGGCTAAACAGGACTGCCATATTGGCAGACAATAACTGTAGCATTTTAGCATTCTAACTCCAGTTATGTTCCTCCAATAACGTTGTTACACATGCATGCCTATCCAAGAGTGCATTCATGTTACTGATGAAATTGCAATCCCCTGCACACACAAACATACCATTTAGTAAAGGTGAATACTTCTATTCTGTGTTTTTGTTTGACTAGGTTTTTTTTTTTTTTTCATCTTATCCTTATTATATGCTTGAGCAGTACAAGTCATCTGCCAACCTGAGGACAAGGGAATTCAAATATGGTCAATGAAAAAATGCTGATATTCTGTCATCCTCTTTATGCGAAACTGTAATGAAGAACTAATTACACAGTCGTGGATGGCATTTCAAAGCAATTACCGAGGTCACTAAAGTCAGTTTGAATGAAATCAGAGGGCTCTGGACAGTAATTCCCCACATTGCCCGTCTTGGGCTAATGGTGTGACTATTAGCCCATATTAACCCACATTTACTCTCATAGCTGAGTCAAACTGAGCAAAGTTGACATACAGTATAATGGCGTTTCATTCGAATATTGTGCTATCAAAGGCTTTGCTAAATATACTCTGTACTCTCCATTAACTATCAGGAGCTCATTATCCTTCCCCTGAGCTGCTTAAGTCCTGAGTCCCAAACTATACTAGAACTGCTCTGTGTCTCCAAATCATGAGGAAATGTAGAGGTCATTAGCATATGCAGAAATCTTGATTGACTGGGGAAGTTCAGAAGTTACCATAGTTTACTTTGTATAGCCTAATTCTTCAACAACACATAATCCCCTCTCCAACAGTGTTTGCTACTTTCTTTGTACGGTATGATTATGTGATCCTACTGTGACAGATCAGGTGACAAACATTTTAGCTTTTGCTTGCTAACAATCAAGCAACAGGCAGTCTTTCTCCACAAATACAATTGTTTCAAACTGAAAACATACATATAATCACAGGAATTTTATTCAAGAGGTCAGGGCCTGCTCAAATATGTCTCAAAAATAGGTTGAAAAGTATCTGAGTACCAACTCCTGTTTATCTGCTTGCTCTATACCTTGATGAATTAACTGCCAATATTATATGTTTCAATAGAGCTTCTTGCAATTTTGTTTGTGATCCATTTCACCGATTTCTCAGAAACGTACACAAGGAATTTGATTCTTATCAGATTCTAGCCACAGACAGTAAGTAATTCATAATCAGATCGGACACAAGATCGTATCATCCTTTCTTCAGTTTAAAATGCCTCGGTGTTTACCAGAGAAATTGATTTGTGACCTGTCAATCCAAAACTCTGTTTTCATCCTTCCCTTGTGTATCTAACTCATATTGTTTTGTTTTGTAACTAAAGCCTGCCATAGGCCTTGGGATTTCTCTCGAGGCGCGGAGATGATGCTGGTGATGATGGGAAGGTCAGAGAAAATTCTTCCTAGCAGAGCCTCAAGGTCTCTGCCAGTTATGATGCCACATTCACCAGTGGATAAACATTATACTCACTGAGCTTCAAACTGATTAAAAAGTTCAGTGAGAGCAGAAGGAGAGGCAGTGCAAATATCATCACTCTGTTTTTAAACCCTGCGAGACATTTACCTGGATATTGAGTCACCTGCCAGGTTGAGTAACACGCTGACCTTCCGGTAGGCCTACAGTTTGTTAGGATGCTGGAATGCTTACATAAACCACCCTCGACTGTTTAAGCACTACGTATATGACTCTATAGACTCCTTTAATTGTCCTTGCAGCTGAAGCGGCTTCTCTCACTCTCACTTTTGGCTGGTGGTTGTCAGGCTGCATTAGTTTGCTGGCGCGTGTTGGCGTGATGGAGGTTGAGGTCATGCTGAGATGGCAAGACTCTGGTGGTCCATCATAAACAATTACAGAGATAAATATCACAAGCTCCCGCGGTGACACACTTATCATGATCCACAAGGTTGACCTTTTAAAGCCATCACCGTTGAGTCCATCTGCATCTGCCTGAGAGACGGGAGGCATAAAATACCCAAGTTGTCAAGGAAGGCACTCTGCCAGCGCACCGCGTCCCCGAGACTTTTCCCGCGGTGTTGGGACTTGTGCAGCGCAGTGTGAAAGATATCACGTCTCAGCGGTTAGAGCTGCATCACCTCTCTTTCTCCCCTACGACACGTTGACACCAGACAGAGGAGGCTTGTGATGAGAGATTAGCATGATGTCAGTGTTGGGTATCTCACTCATGGTAACTCTTAGCCATATTCTCCAGGGATCTTCAGTCAAGGGGATTTGACACTATGGGCATCATGGAAGTCCTACTGCTGCGTACAGCTGATCAGACAATTAAAAATGGCTCTATGGCACTGGTTGTGTGTTGGTTGTATAGAGGCTTTTTCCCTTGCATACGAAGATGAATCAGAATCAGAATCAGCGTCAATGGCCAGGTTTGCGTGAACAAACAAGGAATTTGACTCCGGTTAATCTTTGCACTCAAGTACAATACTCAACAATAACATAAAAAAACAAAACAAAAAAACAGTTCAAAAAAGTGCTATAAGCATAAGCTAGAATAAAGAATAACAAAACGTACTTGATTGCCAAGTGTTGGTGGCAATTGTTATTACAGGAAGAAGTAGTTCAGTCCAGTAAAGGAAAGAAGACAGAAAAAAAGAAATCTAAACTTAAGAAACTATGCTCAAGCTGAGTTTCAGTAATTGTTTTATTGATCAGTCAAGGCAGGATACAACAAAAACCGAGTTGATCCGATGCAACTGAAAGATTTTTTTTCTTTTTTTCCCCAAGTTTAATTTCAAGACAACAATACAAAAGCAGTTCAGATATATTAATAAAAATGTTTAACTGAAAGATAATTCTGCCCGAAAATGTCTTCAAACCCAGAGGGTTACAAGGTTGACTTATCGTTTCTACTGAAACCAGGCAGTGGTTGTCAGTCTGATCAGATACCCTGTTTCCTGTTCATCATGTACACATCTTCATATTGTTATTTTAATCCATGATAAGCTTTCAGTTCTCCTGCCAAGTTCATTTCTTAAGCACCCTTGACTCTTGAATGCTCTTTTCACTTTTCTTTTCAAAGCATTTCTGGCTTTTGAGCACACAGATGGGGTCCATGGGGAACTGCATGGATGAAGGCAGGCATGATTAAAACACAACACACACACAGTGTCTAAATGCTAACCTTAAACATATCAATGGTTATTCTTCTACGTGTCATTACACAGTCTGTGTCATTTCTTGCATACTCTTACATAGCCATATCTGGAAGGCCGTCATGTTTGCCCAGTCAGTGTGAACACAATGTCAACAGTGGTACACACATCAGTTTGTTTGTCTTCTCATGACACAGCAATATGCCCATCACCCCGCAAAGTGCTGTTCACTTTTTTTAAGTTAAGTTAAGTGGAGCCTTTTCACTTGAGGTTTTCTGTGGCTATGGCGAGTGTCTTCCATTTTTCTAGCCTCAAATGAATAATGCACAGACCTTTATGCTTATGGGTCACATGGTCCCTGACGCCCTAGATGGTTCCTCATCAAACATTGATATTAGGCGCATTCGACTTCATGTAGCCGTCTGCAGACGACTGCAGACGAGACTATTTCTGACATTCTGATACGTTGTAAACCATGACGTGTATGTACAATTCCGCTTTGAAAGACGTGTCAGAATGTCAGAAATAGGCTACATAAAGTTGAATGCGCCTAATGCCTAATGCCCCTCAGCCTGGATGTTCCCATGCTGCCTTGCACGCAACTTCATTCACGCTGCTAAGGCAGTCTGGAAACTACCGCCCTCATTTTTGCCTGAGATAGGGGACCAATCGCAGAACGGGGGGAAAGCAAGACGATGATGAGCTATGCACAGACGCATTTGATAGACATCCGTGGCGCCCAATGAACGAATCTGGGCATTTCAAATACCAGAAAATGAACGTTTGGTTGCTACCACTTCTCTTATTTGAGAAGTGGTAGGCGCTAGCCAGGCTACCACCCCCTTACAATGAGTGGTAAATTTAATCTCCCATGATAATGCTTACCACCCCCTTACAATGAGTGGTAAATTCAATCTCCCATGACCAACAGAGCAAGTAAATACATGGCCAACACCCTCTCATCATCATCTGCAATTGTTACTTTCCCGCAAATGAATCAAAAAGCCAGACCTCCAGTGTGCTTGCTTCCCACACACAGGCACATCCTGCAGATGCCAATGTGTCACACTGGGCTGACTGACTGCAACCCTCCAGTTTCTCATTGTTATCAATTGTTTGTGGGTAATATTGGCAGAAAACTTTACTGAAAGGGGGGCAGAGATAGGCGTGTACACACACACACACAAAGAAAATTCAGACGCAAACTAAGAATTGTGAAGTGATGAGCTGATGATGGGGAAATGTACAAGTAGCATTTTCAATAAAACAAGAGAATTTCACGTCCCAATATTTTACAACAACAACAAAATGTTGACTGTACGTCTATGTATACTGTAATCCTACTGTAAATTGGACATAGAATCTTCATGTAATTCCAATAGATGTCACCTGTGTGCTTGTTTGCATTGTCTCTTTTTGTTTTAAGTGAATATTTAGTCTTTTTTCACTCTCAGGTCTGGGTGATTATAAGCAGCTGACTACTGTGCAAATATGGAGCTTTCCTGGGCACTGTAGGCAGGTGAGTTCTCCCTGACAGGTTGGAAGATGACATTTCAAAAGGCTCAGAAGCCTCTCAGCTGAACCACGGGGCGGTAGAGGTGAAAGACTGAGGCTCTTGTGTCGGAGGGCAGATTGTGGTTTAAAAGCGGCATCTTGTGAGAAAATGTTTGGAGCAGCTTTCTGTCCAATTAGACCAATTCCTGGTGCTAAAGGCAAATGCTAGTTAAGGATCTGAGAAAAATCACATAATGAAAAAATCTAAATTAAACAAATCCAACATCCAAGACAATCAAAAATCATTTACTATGGTGCCACATTACCATGTTGCTACCAGATCAATAACCATTAGCGAAAGAGTCCTCAATGATGACCCTTCATTAGGTCGATTCAAATATGGTTGAGTGTTGAATTTGTGAGGTTCAGTTCAGTTCAATGATTAAACTACTGGGTTCTTTATTCCATTATGTGATTATTTTCTTAGCACTATAGGAGGTCACTCTCTGCCATGCTGAGTGGTACATATGACTGCATTCACACATTTATTCCACTTACACACTTATTATGTCATATAATCACACACACTGTATTATGGGAGGGACAGGGTTTAGGATTGTACACACTAACCCAATTGTAAAAGCCTCCATTCGATGTAACAATTGGGGGCTTGTCCAGGATCTCTTGCACCCAAATCGAAAGTCTTATCAGCTTACCCATCCCAGTATGCCCAAGTCTCAATCCTTTACATCGATTCACTCAGAGTGAGCTTGGAGAGGTGTGTACCTTCATTCTTTCTTACTGTTTTTCTCCCATAAAGACATAAGCTCTGACTTAAGGTGCTTGTCATAAACAAAAAGTGAGTGATGGGGGAAAAAAAAGTGAGGCAAGAGATGCCTCTTTAAAATTCACAGGTCTCTGCCTGTAAGATTCCCTCTCCTATACAGCATCGTGGTGATGTTTCTGTTTTCTGTTGCTCTCCAAAGGCATCTCATGCGGTAGTCTCCTTTCAAGGAAAAAAGATTAGTATTGCATTTGGAGCACACTGCCAGGCAGTAATCTCAGTCTGTTGTGGAAAAATAAGGAATTGTATGAGCGAGAGAGAGAGAGAGAGAGAGAGAGAGCGAGTGTGTGTGTGTGTGTGTGTGTGTGTGTGTGTGTGTTATATGTGGCAACCATCAACTATTTTCTGAGCTCTACAGATGAAAAGACTAATATCCTCCTGGCTTCTATGCGGAGGATTGTACAAAACCCTCTAAGATCAAACGTTTTTAATACTGCAATACAACACCGTGTTTAATGCTGATAAGAGGTGTGTTCTTCTATCTACTCTAATGAGTCAATGATGCTGGATAGGCAAGTCAATATCTCATGGAACCTGGTGGAACCTAGAAACTATTTCAAAGATATCTGTACTGATGAAAATATGGTAGAGACAAAGAAAAAAGTATGAAACTTCATGCCTTCATACAGTAAAAAAAGCAGTTAGACAGCATGTTGAATACTTCCTTCTCTGAAAGCTATAGCTTTATTCCCCTGACACATTCTGATTGATCTGTGACTTCAGTTGCAGCTTTTGACACAAATGTTCAAAGACTAATTGATTGCGCATTGTTAAAGACCCAGCCAACCATCTCTCTCCATCTCAAGGAGACTTCATCACTGTCACCCTGACATGGAATGTTCCCTAGAAGACAGCTCAAAGCCATTTCTGTCTTTAAAATATGAACAAAAGCAAAAAATGTGCAATTACACTTGACTTTAAGGAGTTCATTAAATGGATTTATAAGCATTGCTTTCAGTTAGCAAGGCTCTAAGTACCTGTGACACGTCAGGATTCTGTTGAGACTGGCCTCAGCATCCGGATTCCGTGCCCTCTCAGGTTTCAGCAGTTGGTAATATCTGAAAGTGCTCATATGCGACATTGCGGTAAAAGGTATTGATTCATATATGTCATGCAATAGCACGTCACTCCGGAAATAAGAAATAATGGAATGTTGCATGAACGTCGCTTCACCAGCTTACTGATAGACCTAATCTCACTAAATGACCCCATCATTTACAATACACGTAAGCGGTCGGTTTTACCACAAAGACTGAAGGAACAAGAGGTCATACATCAGGTAGCGGAATACTTGAGACAGCTGTAATAATAGAGAATCTGCCACAAATGATAGGTAGTTCACTGATGAGATACTGTGCAATGGCCTCCATTTCTGACATCCTCAATAGGGTGCCTGACCAAGACGATGTACTATCACATCAGATTAAATCTTCTCACACCATTTGTCCCCTTGTATTATAGCGATCGGAAAGAAAAGAGCGTTTGAATTGACCGCCTAAGGATACTCGTTTGCATTTATTGCCTCTCTATACTCTCTCTTTGTCTCTGAAATGCTTTCACTCTGATATCTGTCTTGATCATTCTCTTACCTACAGTAGGGAGAGTGAACGTGTGGAGAGTCTGCCCTTTCTGCCTGATGAGATGAATATGCATGACCAGGGCTGAGAAGGTGGGGAAAGAGCCATCACTGAAGATGCCACGTCAGTCTCCTCAGAGACACCAATCACAGGAGGCAGGCAACTAATTGTAGACTCAATCACAACACATACTGTGGTTAGATATATAAATATTTGCACATGCACTCATACAAACATTTCCTTTTCATTTATTTATTAATTCATATTCATTCATTCTGTGTATAATATGTAAGGGAAGGTACAGAAATTCCTGTGCATTACTAGTCAGTTACTTTTGGTTCATGCACAGTGACTTAAAGCAAAAGGATTTCAACCAAATTCCATCTGTGATCTTTCAACATGTCAGCAAATAGCAAACAAAATTGGCACCAGATATTTCATACCAGATGGCTCTTCTGTTCTGCATTACTTTGAGGAACTGTGTTTTTGCTCATTTATGGACAACTTCAGGTATTCAGCATTTAAGGCAAGCATCGCTCTAGAGGACTGGCGACTCTCAGCAACCCACTGAAGCGTGGGACAGTCCTGTTATCTTTTATGGACATTAGGAACACTTGACTGACCTCCATATGTTAAGATGCAGCGTCATGTTTGTGATCTGATTATTGCTAAAAAGCAGAACATGGCAAACGTTGTGCAAATGAACCTTCTAATGGTCTGTTGGGTTCCCACGGGTCCAAGCCATGTGAATTCATGAAAATGAGGGCTGAAATAAAGGCCTTGAAAAGTATTTGAAAATAGAGATAAATAGACATCAGACAGCTAATTAAGACATGGATCAAGGTCAGTTGTTTCAAATTGTTTACAATTACTTTTACAGAAACTCAGAGACAACATAAAAGAGTGCGGCTTGAATTTGTCAATGCTTATCAATTCTGCTGTGTTTCAGTGACCGTAGTTCTCTTGCCGTCTCTAACTGAACAAACAGAAATTCCAACACTTTTAAGCTGCTGGGTCTTCTGGGTAGACCTCAAATTTTACGTAAGAAGGTGTGGGAAATGTAGGCTGCATCATCTTGCCTGTCCTGTACCATTGAAAACTCGCTGGCGCAAATGTTCATTTTTGGATCTCAATATCAACTGATAGCGTAGACATGATAGCTTTGATTAAGCCATGTGGAAAGCTAGACATTAGCCCTACTTGGCCGATTAGGCACTGAGCAGGCAGTTGATGGCTGTCGGATGGGCAGTCGTTCCACCCCTGTGTGTATGTGTTTGTGTGTGTGTGTGTGTGTGTGTGTGTGTGTGTGTGTGTGTGTGTGTGTCTTTTGTATTTGGCCTAATTCATTTGATACAAATGTTGAGTACTGTAACATATTTTCAAGAAGCTGTTCATGACAAGCCAATAGTGTCCAAATCTTTGCATAGTATGAATAATGGAATAATAGAATGTTCTAATAGTAGTCACTGGTCACTCTGCAGTAGAATTTCATTGCTCCTTGTGGACGATTTGGTGTATTAAAATGGACTAGATGAGCAACATAACGGTATATGGTGCTATATGGTGTTTTTCCCTAGCTTGGGTGAACCCAGATGGACCTGTTAGCAAATTTGAATTCTCCCAGGCTAGTTGCTACCTGCCACACAAAGAAAATGAAGCACGTGCTATTTCCATGCCCTACTCCTGCACCTCCTTGTAAACTGCAGGTCATGCCTTCCAAGTCCAGCAAGTGTGTGCATGCCTGTGTGTGTGTGTGTGTGTGTGTGTGTGTGTGTGTGTGTGTGTGTGTGTGTGTGTGTGTGTGTGTGTGTGTGTGTGTGTGTGTGTGTGTGTGTGTGTGTGTGTGTGTGTGTGTGTGTGTGTGTGTGTGTCTGTCTGTCTGTCTGTCTGTCTGTCTGTCTGTCTGTGTGTCTCTCTGTGTCTGTGTCTGTGATTTGTGTGTGTGTATGTGTGTACTCTATACATAGTTGTGTCCACTGCTTCCAGAAGACAAGTCTGCAACAAGAGAGAGAGGGTACTGCTTGTCAGTATGCGTCTGTGTGCATGTATGCATGTATGCATGTGCATGTGAGTGTGTGTGTGTGTGTGTGCGTGAGAGAGAGAGAGAGAGCCAACAACAATGCCTTTTTACATATATTTCACTAGCCTGGCACAGAGAGCGCACCCTGTCCTAACCTATCCTATTCTGGCTCATCCTATGAGACAGAAGAAAAGCTAGCCAGTTTGTGCAATCCTTGCTAATGCAGTGACATGCCACGACAAGTTAAACAGCCCATTATGTCACTCACAATTTAGAATTTATTGGGAAAATGCGCATTTTTTAAACAATATCCTCCCGTCTCCCCTCCAAGACATACAACGGCATCACGACAGTGCTCCGCCACGCCTGCGATGTGTCACTTGCTGCTCAAAGTTCTGTGGGAATGCAAAGACTGTGGTGGGGATTCAGCAACATTCAAATGTTATAGCCTTTGGCATACCTTTACATATTGGCACATGCGAGTCTTGAGATAGTGGGAAATGTCAGTTGGGGAGGATGAGTGGTAGCCTGGAAATATCCAGACTCTTTAACAAAGTGAATAGAGTCTGGCAACTCTCGATGTGGATACGTTTTCAACACTTACATCATGACAGGCTTTGCCAAAACTTGTGCCAAATCATTGGCCCAACCTTACCAATCACATTGATCAGAAATTCCTAACTTAGAAACTCCTACTTCACCTAAACTTTATGGACTGACAATAAACAGCATCAACAATCAATCAGTGTATGTGGGTCTACTTATGCTGTCAATAAATGTCTGCGTTTTTCCAACTGCAGTTTTTGACGTTTGTCGGTGTTGCTACTTTTAATTATCACAATAAGTTTCAGTTTTGTCTTCTCCTTTCGTTACTGTTACTGTTTGACATTTTTCTTGTCTGAGGGAAACGGTTATGAACTATGGGTTGCCAGACTAGATTTCCCTGAGAGAAGATCTTGGGGGCGGGGCCAGGCTAGTTGAGTGGCCCCCGGGAACCAAAAGCTTCTTTCTCTTATCAGCCGCATAAAACTGCTGAAAAAAGTGACAAGACATATTTGACCCCACTGTGCTAAATAATAGATTTTGAACTTTTGAACCCAATATTGTGAAAACAGGTTTGAGATGAAATTTGTGTAAACTATGAATATATTTTGACAGTGGGTCAGCAGAAGTGAGTACATACACATAGACAATGTGAGCTGCAAAATACATGAAGTTAAATCTGTAATGATGCTGTGAATTTTGCATTATTGTGAATGCCAGACTGCATTTTTGAATAAGCAGCCTCCCTCTCTCTCTCTCTCTCTCTCTCTCTCTCTCTCTCTCTCTCTCTCTCTTTCTCTCTCACTCTTTCTGTGTTTTTGTAGCAATATTATTAGTGTGTAACAATGTATTTGTGAGGGAGATAAATAGATAGCTAGAGAGAGAGAGAGAATTTGCATTTTTGTAGCAAAGTTATTAGAGTGTGTAGTGATGTATTTGAGTGTGCGTGAGCACTGTTAAGCCAAGGCTGCCTGATTTGTGCATCGTCATGCTCTGACGGCGTGAGCATCCAATTTCATGGAGTGTGTGCTATTGTTTACATACCGACAGCGTTGAGGCACTTTGTATATCAGTGCATCTTTTGGTCAGGGTTCCAGTTAAGGTTTCTCTTGACCAAACGAGATGGGGAAGTTTCGTATGATGAAGAATCGCTTTCTGGGTCTCCGTATCTCTGTAATCCAGCATGTGCCCTCAGCCAGTTTGGTTAGAATGGGTTCGTCGAGGTGGAGGGGAGGTGTCTATGTGTGTACGTGTGTGTGTGTGTGTCTGTGTTTTTGTGTGGGTGTGGGTGTGCGGGTGTGTGCATGCCTTTGTTGTGGCGTGGAGTGTGTAAGTCATGTGGTGTGTGTGTGTGTGTGTATGTGTGTGTGTGTGTGTGTGTGTGTGTGTGTGTGTGTGTGGTGTGGCAAGGCTCATCCTTTTCCAGTGAGCAGTCAATGTCTGTGCGAGGAGATGGCTCTAGACAGCGGCAGGCCTCGGGTGAGCCCTGGCCAAGGGTGATCGTCGAATGACCTTGCGCTGTCAGACTCCGTGAAAGCGGATGATCTGACAACTGACTACCGCGGGCCCGCAAGCTTTCCAGAGCAGGACTACAGAGAAACCCTCCGCAACCCTCTCTCACCCCAACAAAAACTCAGATTGCGGGTAGAACAGAGAACAGAAAAAAAGCCTCACCACCCCACCCGCCCCCTCCCCCCTGTGTTCCAGAGGGCAGCGACCTCTCAGTAGGTTAGGCTTGGAGTTCCAAACGTGTCGCTGCTTAACTGACATTGTACAGAGAACCGTGATGGAACCTGACGGGGGGAACCACACTTGGTCTGTCACCCGTCTCGCGTTACAGAGTCACCAACACATTCTCGCCGCGCCGTATGCTCACGCAGGGACAAACACGTACCGTCGGAGTGTGCCCTCTCTCTCACGCATTCTCATCGGGGCAGACGAAGGATACAATGCACTGAATAAACATGCGGCACGGAGCGCAAGTGTACGGAAGAATCTAATTGGATCAGCCCACGCTCCCGTGTGTACACGTACGCAAGGCTGCCAGTGTGGGCTGAGGGCCCTCTTTGTCAGTGACTCTGTATGTGAAATGCCTGATTAGTTCTCTTTGGTTGAGTCTCTCTTCACTGATGGATGTGAATATTTCCATGAGTTTGATTAGCTCGTGTTAATTCCCTGTGTGGTGGTTGTGCAGACAGGAACAAGTTCCCACTCTGTAAACTTCATGCATATCTGAATTATCTCTGAATTATGCATTCAATAATTATAAACTAATTACTTCTGACAGGTGATGTCAGCTACAGCATAATTAATGTCATTGAACATTATTGGCAATTTTGAATTTGGAACTTTAGCAAATAAGTGAAAGACGGAGAGGAACAGAAGGAAGTAATCAGAGAGAATAATTACAGTGCTTACCAGCCAGAGAATGAGCTCTGTGTTTAGGGCTGAAATTTTGATTGTCGTTTTGAGATTTTTGGTCCTATTTTACTTCCCTTCTCTCTCTCTCTCTCTCTCACTGTCTCTCATTCTCCCCCTCATTTTCCTTTCCCTCGCTCTTTTTTCACATACACACTCACACACACACGCACACACACACACACACATACACACACACACGAACATGCCCACGCATACACATATACATACACACACGCACACACACACACACACACACAAACACACAAACACACACACACACACACACACACACACACACACACACAGAGAAAGAGAGAGAGAGACACACACACACACACACACACACACACACAAACACGCCCACATAGGCTGGATGATTTCACAGTCATGTCACCTGCTGTCAGGTGCCGTGCGCCAGCCCGAGGACTGAGTACGAGCGCAGACTTGGAAAGTTCCACCAGCCGTGCCAGCGAGGAGGTCCCCAATAACAAGCCCTTCAGTGGCTCTCAGACAGAACATTCATCACTGACAGCTGACTTCAATTACCGCAGAGCAAAATTGATTTTACTCCGATGAGAAGGGCATTTTTAAAATGATCCTCTCAGCTCCTCTGCGTGATCTCAGAGCGGTGATCTTGAGCCACAATATTACAGATGCACAGAGTAATCACTTTTGTGCATTTTATTTAATCATGCGAGTTGTGGGTTTTTTTTGTGAGCACAAGATCTTATATCATATTTTTGCTTAATGGCTTTGCCTGAGGATATCTAACTACTCGCATCAGCAGAATGTTTTTATTTTTTCTTTTATTCGTCAGTGATGGAGAGAAAGCTATTATATAGAAAAAGTTTATGAAAATGATTATGAAAATCATTTCAAAATATCTGAAAATATCAGACCTGCCTCAGGCTTCACCTCAATGACCCCACAGAAGAATATTTAATCGGTTGCTCCTCAAATAGTTATTAATGCAATAAAACACAGTGCATTTCCTCCCAGGATATTAGCGCTTATTTGTTTTGGCTCCCATTTGTTATCACTTTCTCTGTGCCATGGCATAGCAGTGGAGCTCTGTGCACACTTCATCTGTAGAGGCTATAATGAGGGGTATGCTAATGGCTGCTGAGACCTGTCTGGTTCTTCAATCATATCGGATCGTACTGGTGAAGAGGAGATGAAAGGAATGTGACATCAGACGTCTGTATGTGGGATGTCTGTGTGTGCACATGTGTTGGTGATGTGGGGCGGGCCTGAGGGGTTATGACTGTGACTGTGTGTGTGTGTGTGTCTGTGTCTGTGTGTCTGTGTGTGTGTGTGTGTGTATGTTTATGTGTGTGTGTGTGTGTGTGTGTGTGTGTGTGTGTTTATGTGTGTGAATATATATAGGAATATTATAGCCTCGTCAGGTCAGATCTTGTGACTGGTTTTTGACTGGAGTGTTCTGTGGGTCTTGATAAATTGACAAACAGACAGACAGACATACAACTTTGAGAGCTAGAGACAGACAGACGGACCGACAGACAGACAGACAATCTATTGAGAGCTAGAGGCAGACAGACAGACAGACAGACAGACAGACAATTATTGAGAGCTAGAGACAGACATAGAGAGAGGGAGAGAAAGAGAGTAGAATTGAGAGAAAGACGGAGGACAGAGAATGAGTCTCTTTGGACAAAGCATCTGCTAACTGAGTAGCCTAAATGTAATCAATAACAAAGGAAAGAAGACAAGAACAGCAGAATGAGATGGAGAGAGAAAGAGAAAAGTGGAAATGAGAAACCGAAAATGAGAGAAATGGTGAAGGTCAAAGAAATGGAGAGATGCCAAAAGGTCTTGTGTCAGTTAATAAGCAGCTGGAGGCCTGTCTCCCAGTTTCAAGTCTCCACTCAAGGTAATTGCCACACTCCTCAAGCATCAAGAAACAGAGATCACGCAAAAAGTGTTTTTTTTTTTTTTTTTAAATGAAGCGCTATTGAGAAAGCTTCAAAGTCCATGATATTTCTTTGCTTTAGCACCTGTGATCACCATGCATACATGTCATATTTAGCTATGATTTCTGATCAGGTTGGAAGTATGATTAGTCTATTTTTCTCAATGTATTGCAGAACATTTAAAAAAAGATACACAGAATGTAATGCATTTAACTGGAATAAAGTATGGAGGGGTGAATGGATGAATGATTGATGGCTGATCAGTGCATCGCATAGGTGGGCAGCCATTTCTCTTAACCAATATATTTTTTTTGACTTAAAATGACGCTGCCACATGCCAAAAGCTTGGAAGACAATGTGGTATTACTGTAACATAAAATCAGAAAAAGAAGCGTTCCTGCCCCAAAAACCTAGATAATATTGCTCCGGAAAAGGTGCATTGAGGACTACAATCATTGTGGGCACATGGAGGTAGTTATTATAAGAACCATTTTGAAAACTGTAATGGCAAATAAAGATGTTTCCATAGATTTTTTAATGATTCTTTTTATGAATCATTTTGGACACACTAAAAAAAAGATATAAAGGCTTCTTTTTCTGATTCCATGTTTCTACCACATTGTTTACAACCTTTTCGCATGTGGTAGTGTCATTTTCAGTCAGAACAAACATATTGCTAAAGATGAAAATTTACTTTAAATCAATATTTGCCAGCTGTGTATCGTTTTGTGTTTCTGGAACAATAGTCGCATCATGGATTGTTTTTGTGCTGCTGATCAAATCATAAACAGCCACAGCAACAGAGGCTTCACTGAAGAATTTGTTGTTATTTGTTGATATTTGTTGATCCTCACATCAGGCCTTGTGTTTTGTATGGTTATGTTGCTGATCAGTTCATAAACGGCCACAGCAACAAAGTGAATTGACTGAAGAATTTGTTGGGTGGCCGCATCGAAGGTTTGTCTGGTTGTTGAAACGAAAGGCACTGACCGAAAGATTTGTTGTTAGACAACCCATCATGAGTATAGAGGGAGTGGGTCTGGGATGCACCCCCTCTACAGAGACTATGTATATATATATGTTCAGCCCTCTGTAGGTGTCTTTAGGGCCTAATTCAGTGAAACAGATTGAGGATATTGCCTGCTTGATGACCCCATGTGCAATGCTCAGAAATGCTGCTCTGTTAGTGACGTTGTTTTTGTTGCATATTGTAATGGACGCCAGCTTGTGGAGCGTTAGTAAATCTCACTCCCCGCCAGCACCTACCTGCAGCTCAAGTAAGTTACTGTAACTCTCCAACTCTCCAGTGTATATCTGAAATCTTCTCTCTTTCTCTCTCTCGCTCTCTCTCTCTCTCTCTCTCTCTCTCTGTCTCTCACCCTGTCTCTCTCTCTCTCTCTCTCTCTCTCTCTGTCTCTATGTCTTTCTCTTTCTCTCTGACACACACACACACACACACACACACACAAAGCCTCTTGCAGATAAATATTTTATATTTTATTTCACCCATACAGTACACAAGCAAAAACTCCATAAAATGATTCAAAAAGTACAAGGCCTGAATACGTCTTTTTTCCTTGGTTTGTGTCCAACCAAGAGCATGCTCCTTTCAGCCAGAATGGAGTGACTCAGCTCTCTTCACTGAGAAAGCTGGGCAATTACCGGCTTTGTATAGCGCTCCTACACAGGTTCTGTTAATTGCTGTGCAATTTGCTCACCCTCTATACGTCTATACAGATATCACTTTTCATTCATCTTTAAACTGTTTGTGTGTGTGAGTGAGTGAGTGAGTGAGTGAATGATTGTTTTTGTTCAGATGTTTGTCTATGTGTGTGTGTGTACACTGTAAAATGTTTCACTGTGAATTTACTGTAAATTGCTGGCTACTAATTGCATGACTTTCACAGTAATTTACCGGTACTATTTCACAGTAAATTACTGTGAATTTCATGTTTTACTGTAAAAGTCATGCAACTCAGTAGCCAGCAATTTGCTGTGAATTTACAGCATCATGTTGTGTATAATCACAATACCATACTGTACATTTTATTTTTTACTGTAAAAGTCATGCAATTTAGTAGCCAGCAATTTGGAGTAAATTTACAGTATCATGTTGTGTATAATCACAATACCATACTGTATATTTTCATTTTTACTGTAAAAGTAATGCAACTCAGTAGCAAGCAATTTGCTGTGAATTTACAGTGAAAGATATTGTACATTTGAACATTTGATTTGTGATTTACCTGACCTATACCAACATGTTTTGGATCTGGTCAATAAAAGCAACAACAAAGAAAATACCATTTGAACTTTTAATGAACACTTTTCAATGAAAATCATTGAGCAGGCCATACAAACATTATAATATGAAGACATAGGATTGAACAAAAAAATATTGTACAGGCCTGAGACGGTGCAGCATAACCTTGTCTGATTTGACACGGAATGAGTCAGGGGGTAAATAGTGCAGTGTGTAAGTGCAGTATGGCAAGTCCATGTAATGTAGTATGTGTGCTCAGGATGCGAATGGCATGAGGAAAGAAACTCCTCCTCAGTCTTCTGTTTTAGCCAAGTGGGATCAGACGTCTGCGTTACCTCAATGGTTTAAATAGTCCATGGTCAGAGTGTTAAAAAATGTTGGCCCCCTGTCCGTCCTCTTCTGGTCCTGCAGGGTAGGGTGGTGCTCTGATGGTACCTTCGGCAGTAAATCAAGTATCTGTAAAAGAGTACAATAGGCCCTGTCCATGAATATAACTAATACAAACTACTCAAACTAGTAATCTTTTGTGACAAATAAAAAAAATACCCACATTAGCAACCTATAAGTCAGATGCAATAGTTACAGTATAAGTAATGCAGATGTCGGGTGCTTTTCTTTTGATAGGAAGGATATTTCAAAGTGACCCCACAGTTCTGAGCAATAGTATCTGTGTGATATCATACCTAAGTGCAACACTGTCTCCAGCAGCTCCAGCCTTTGTACGTACACCACCTTTCTGATGCCTTACATCGATCGTCCCCCATCTGACTTGCAATAGCAGCCTTTAAAAAAAATAAAACAGCAATTGTCATACACCTTGTCATGGTTGAGCAAGATTAAAAAAATGAAGCATCAAAAAATAAGTAAGACAAGTCAATGAAATGTACAAACAGATATTATAATTACCTTGTGAAGGCACCCTTGCCACCACCACCATCTACTGTCTGTTAATTCCTGGTATCAGTTTATTTGTGAGGGCTCTGTCAATAAAAGATAGGATTTAACATAAGTATGCATTCTATACCAGTTAACATAAGTATGCATTCTATATCAGTTTGGCAGATATTCACAACACTTTACATTACCACCAACACAATGGTAAACATGGATATTTCAAGAGTATAGTATTTTAAGTAGCTGCATTCATTCACAGTAGAGCACTCACAATGGTACCAATAAATACATTCAAAACACATGAACACTTACGCCACGTTGAGGGAAGCAGCTATGGCTTCTAGACGTCATCAATTAGCAAGTAGTGCAATCAGGACAGACCGACTTTACCCGGGATGGTTGATGGAGCCCACTACACAATCATAACAAACAGACAAGGAAGAGAGGGGATAAACGTACAAATAAATGCACACATCATAATGCTATATGTAATTCTGTATATTTTTTGTATGTGAATGTGTGCAGGGCCGGACCTACATTATTCTGGGCTGTCTTCGTATGGAAGTGGCACAAATTTGGAATTTTCGAGAATGCCTCAGTGTTCCCAGGGCACCAGTCCTCACAATGCAATGTCTGTAAACAGAGGGAACAGAGGGAGACTAAGATTAATAAGTTGCAAAACACACAGAAGATAAAAAGATCATCACTGAAGCACTACTACACTCATATGCATTTTAAATAAACACATAGTTCGGCGCAGATTAGGTATATCAAACAAGGGATAAATAAGGGCTATGAAATTAAGAACATGAAGCCAAACACTACCCTTCACAACCTAAAGTGCATCATACCCCCATTCACATCCTTGACACGTCTGTTAATGACAATGGCCATACTAAACTGCAGTTCAGTTAAGGTTAAGGTGGGAGATAAATTACTACATTCATTAGTTTTACTGGTCCTCTTTCCCTTTGTATCGGCACTACTGTATATCAAATTTAAATTAAGTTATCTACCTAAGCCTATGTCCCATGACAATTCTTAAAAGTCACGTTAGTTAGGAAAGTAACATTAACAACTCTCATCTGTGTCTGCAATGTTAACTTAATGTTAGCCTGCATGGCTACAATCAGCCACTTTAAAGATAGCTAACGTAAACGTTACTTGCGCCTGATATTTCATTCAAACTAAAACTACATTCACAACGACATCTTACACAGACGTATTTTTTGGATATGATAGATATTGCACATAATCGTGAAGTTAGCTATTGAAAAAGCTAACTCTGCAAATGTTAGCGATTCTTAGCTCGCTAGCTAATGGCTAGCCAGCCACTTCTAACACAATGGGTTTTGGTAAACATTACAGTATAACACCAATATATATTTTTGAATTAAATTCCCGTTTCTAAATAACATACAAAAGCACTGTACTTCTTACCTTGGATATGATGGCAGAGTTTGTACAGCTTACACATGCAGAAAACAGATGATTGAAGTCACTGGTGGACGGCTGAGTTGAAAATTCAGTTGAGGGTGGCAGCAGGTGCGGTGGGAGGGGGGAACGTTAGAAATCGCCCCACAATGCTGTGCGGTTCAAGTGCAATTCAAATTTCACAACAAGGTGCTGTAATGTGATAGAGCTACTGTGATTTTACAGTAAATGTTTGAGTACAGTAATTTACTGTGAAATAATACTGTAAGGTATTGTGAAATCACAGTAATATTTAACAGTGTACATATGTTACTGCTTTATCTACTGGATTATTTAGGAGATTTGATTCCCAATGTAACTTGATTTGTAAAGTGGAATCAAATAAAGTAAAGTGTGCGTGCGTGCCTGCATGCATGCATATGCCTGCGTACTGTACGTGTGTGTGTGCACACGCGTGTGTTTGTGTGTGTGTGTGTGTGTGTGTGCGTATGCGTGTGTGTGTGTGTGTGTGTGTGTGTGTGTGTGTGTGTGTGTGTGTGTGTGTGTGTGTGTGTGTGTGTGTGTGTGTGTGTGTGTGTGTGTGTGTGTGTGTGTGTGTGTATGCATGCTTGCATGCGTGTGTGTGTGTATGTGTGTGTGTGTGTGTGTGTGTGTCATTTTAGTTGGAATACCTTTAGCACTTCTCAGAATACTGATTGTGATAAGGTAAAGGAAACCTCTGCTCAACCACCGAGTTCCCCATCACCTCGCATCAGAAGCCTGCAGCGTGGGAAACAGCAAAAGCAGTATTCTACTGAGACTCTGTCTGCACTCTAATCAGTTTTGAGTAGACGAGAGATGATACAGTAGATGTCATAGACAGACAGACAGACAAATGGTTCATTGTTGGACTGATGGATTTAATTTGATTGATTCAAGTATATAATCAAGTCAGTCACTGTGAGATATTTTGACCCATTTCCAATAGGCACAGCCTATGGATTTTGTGTTGCAATAGTGCTTCTCTGCCATGAGTCAAATGCACCAAACATTTCACTTTTTGCTCTTCATAGTCTGTCAGACATCTCTAGGCCACTTTTATATGTAATTCCTTTTTTTATCTGCTCATTGTCGTGGCTGAGAACAACAGAGGTGTGCCCACCATGCAGCCAGCTGTGCTCCTGTGTATCAGCCATTGTGCGATAAGCCATCTTTTTTAATATGGCTCCGCTTCAAAAACCTCTTTTTTCTGCAGTTTCGCCATCTTACCTCGTGCGAATGGAACGTTATTAGACAGATAAGTGGAAAAGGTGTACGCCAGGGTAGACCTTTCGGAGATGGACTTTTATTGATCCACTGAATACTATAGGACTGTGTGTGTGTGTGTGTGTGTGTGTGTGTGTGTGTGTGTGTGTGTGTCGGGTGGGGAGGGGGTGGTGGTTCTGCAGATATCTGCAGATATCTCTGTTCCGTATTTCCTGGAAAAGAAAGTACACAATGTGACAAGTTTTTGATCGTGGCTTTACAGGCATATTTATTTGTTGTGGAGCCAAGGCATTACAAAAGACACGGCCTTGAGTTTAATTGAGTTATGCAGCATATGATACATGAAATTTCACCACACGCCACACAGACCTCTCACTTTCCACTCAACATCCGTGTATTCATGGCAGACTTTTATTTAGTCCAACCCACCTCCCCACCCCCCCCCCCACCCCCTCCACCCCAGTGGATCTGTACATCAAAGAGGCCTCGCAATCATCCTCACCATTGTGGCTGCGTCATAACAACTTCCCTGGTAAATATGGATTTGTTTCAGTGTTGGGCGATGGGCACTGTCATGCAAATAGGCTCAAATTACAGCCTAGGCTTCTTTGTATTGATCTGAACCACCAGCTCCCCCCCCTCTCCCCCCCCCTGACTCAAACCCTGTGTCCAGTCCACTCCAACTCTGACTAATGTCCTTCACCAGTTTCCTGTATCCATGGCGACGGCCTGGGCTGACCAATCGCGGACCAGCGTTGCGAGCAAGGAAGTGAAGTTGTTTCCTGTTCTCCCCACAGGTTTCCTACGACCACAACGGGAATTTCTCAGTTTGTTCCTTGAAATGTCACTGTCTCACTTGACACCCACTCTGGATGTATGACAATCTGGAAAGAAAGTGAGTATCCAATGTCTGTACAAGATATTACTTTTTCAGTTTAAGCAGACTGCATTTAAATATATTTCTATATATGTGCAAACAGAAATGTCCAGGCTATTCTGCAGTTTACAATTGCCTTAACAGTTTCAAGTGTTTAAGGAGAAAGCAAAGCTCTAAGCTCTTCACAGCTTGAGATACGATTATATCTAATTTGTTTTCAATTTATTCAGGATAAACATCTTCATGGATCCAGTACATAGGATAAAATAAAATGAAAATGATTTCAGATAGTACATTAACTTCTGTAATTTACTGTGACAGAATTCATTCATCAATTCAACTTCATCCAAGACAACTGCTCTACCCCTGTTTTCTGTTGTGTCAAACTTCCAGCCCTAGTGTGTATGATCAAAGGTTTTTTTTTTTCCATACTTCCCTGTATTTCCCAGCAGGTTGGCTTAACTCAAGTGGAATGCTAAAGAAATCAGTGCATTGATCCATTTTCTCCCCCTGAGGCAGTTGTGGGAGTTGTTGATTGCTGATATCCACCCCTTTCTTTCTGGGATTGATTTGAGGAGCTGAATGCCTTGGATCTCCTGAAGCCTATACCGGCAACCATGTCAGAGAGCCTCTTCATCTTAGTGCCTGGGAAAAGCAGACCCTGCTGACAGCAGCGCAGAACAGTCGCCGTCCAGGTGTTGCAGCTCGCGTCTCGTCATGCAGCCGGAGGAGGTAACGGCCTTGGGGACTCTGCAGATCGCCTCGCAGCCCGTGCACCTGCTGACCAGTCACTCAATCGTGGAGCACGAGGGCTCGCCGCGGGGCCAGAGCCAACAAGGCCAACAGCCCTCCGCTCCGCTGGGTCCTCCGTCGTCGTCTCCGCAGGCCCCCCCGTGCGTGGCCTCCGTCCTGGCGGCCCGCTGCTGGACGCTGGAGGTGGGGCTGGCCGTGCTCCTGATGGCGCTGGCGGCCGTGGTCATCCTGGCGCTGCTCTACTGGGCGCTGCTGCTGCGCCACAAGCTGAGGGTGGCGCGGGCAGGCAACGCGCTGGAGTACTGGGGCTTCTTCCGCTCGGCGCGCTACGACCTGAAGCAGCCCGGCCCGCCGGAGGCGTTCCCGCTGGCCGTGGCGGCGGTCGTCGCACCTGGGCCGGACGTGGCGGCACCGCTCCAGACCACAGACTCCTCGAAGACGCCGCTGGGTCCGCCACCTCCCGTGTCTCCCCTGCCCCAGGACTGGCCTCCTCCGTATTCAGAGCCTCCTCCTCCTCTTCATCCTCCTCCTCCTCTCCCTCCTTCTCCTCCTCCTCCTCCTTCTTGTCCTTCTTCTCCTCCATCTCCTCCTCCTTCTCCTCCTCATCACCCTTCTTCTCCTCCATCTCCTCCTCCGTGTCAGCCCTCCGCTAGCTCAGGTCTTTCTCCACCCGATCCTCCCCCCGTCGTACGATCACGGCCTCGGCCGTCTCCGATCCCACGCCACCTTACCACCAAGTCCTTGCCGCCGCCACCGCCGGATTCGCCCGTGCTGCGGGCCTGGTCCGTCCCCAGCGTCCCTTACCCATCCCTACCTCGACCTCTCCACCGACCGGATGCCAGTCCGTCCCCGCCGCGGCCGCTGTCAGCTCAGCCCCTCCCGTTCGTCCACACCACCCCGCCCAGCCCTCACCTGTCCTGGGGCGCGTGCTCAGACGTGGATGTGTACTCGCGGGTGGGGTCCATGAGACTCTCCAGGACTTCCAGTCACAGCCAGACTCAGGTGATCCTGTTTGAGCATTCCGCTGTATGATTGGACGGCTTTTACTGTCCTGTTTCAATCCTTTATGTCTGGCCATGTTAATGACAGAAAGCAAGAGGAATGTATTTAAGGACAACATTTGATGTGGCCCTGGAAATCCTTAATTAATTATACACTGTACTGACACAATAGATATTCAGCACAACTACCCTGTTGTACAGAATAAGTGCATTTTGTGTCACTGAAATGAAATCGATGTAGTATCAGTTTACCACCAAACTGACTTATGTTTCAACTCACATTTGAGATAACACACGACTCCCTAGTAATTCTTTTTATGCTTCTGTTATTGTCATCAAGAGTAATTCATGTGTACTTACATTTAGAACACTTCCATGTGTTCAAATTATGCTGAACAATGTTCATTTCATTTTTTGATTTCCTATTTGTAGCGGAAACAAAATTGGCCTGTTGGAGTAGAGGTTAAGAACTGTATCTCCATTTTGTCTTTGAGACATGTATATACATTTGAATAGTGTTTGAATAATGTTTGTATAATGTTTGCCTCCTGGTCATTTTAAATTATATTCACTTACTTACAAGCAGTGTTATATTAATGTCATTACAACGACACTTCATGAGAGAAAACACATCTTCATGATGAAATTGGTTAATCATTTAAGTGTTGACTATACTGCCAGAGGCTCAACCCTAGTAGTGTCTTTCTAAAAACATTAACTTGCACGTCTGCAAATAATACAGAGGAAATGCAAGAACGAGCTATTTCGGATCGACAATAAAACCCTCTGTGGTTTGGTGTGTATTGTGTCCCTACATGAATGTGACTCACTTCGGGGGCCATATCACACACCACTTACAATAGCAGTGCACTCCAACACATCCTCCTGAAGGGTGGGCCTTTCCTGTGGAGGATGGCCATCACTTGGTCTTTCCTCTTGGTGTATCTTAGCGCTGAAATTAGAGCACGTCTGCTTAACGTCACCTCTGCTACCAACAACTGTGTATTTGATAGTGGTGGATGTTGACTCTTTCCTTTTTTTTAGACCTCCACAGGACAGGTCCACTTGTTGTGAAAAGGGACATAGTAAATGTGACGACCTCTAAGCCTCCTTTATTTGTTATGTTGTGTTGTATTTTATTTCCCTCATTACAGAGAGAACTGTTGACTCTCTTTGTAATAGAATCTATCTTGTTTATTCTTTCAGAGGCATAAATTCAATTACGTTATAAACCAGGTCCATGAAACTTAATGCTCTTATGCTTTATCACCATGGACCAAAAGTGTTCCTTTAAAAAAGACACTCAGGGGTTGAATCTGTCCGTCTCTCTCTCTGTGTCTCTCTAAGTCACCCAGTCTAGTGCTGCTATCTGGGGTGATGCAGGTGACCTCGCCCTCACACCTGAAGCTCCTCTCTTCCCTCTCTTCCCACCCTGTCACCCCAGCGCTGACACATGCAGGCAGCAACACAATCTGGGAGGAAAAACACCACCATGCTGACAATACAGAGTCACTTCCTGAATACCAAATCCATTACTCTGAGAAAGGGACCACACTGACAGACTTAGGAACAGATAGGCATGTACATGTATGTGTGTGCATGTGTGCCTGCATGTGTGTGTGTGTGTGTGTGTGTGTGTGTGTGTGTGTGTGTGTGTGTGTGTGTGTGTGTGTGTGTGTGTGTGTGTGTTTTGTGTGGTGTTTTTGTTTGTCAGGATAGATTATTGTTATTTTTCTTTAGAAGTGTCAAGATGAAATATCACATTGCATGCCCTGGGTACACACATCCTCCTCTATTTATAAAAGTAATCACAGTTTTCTTCCTCTCATCTTAGCTCCCTTACCCAAACCTCCAGAAAAGTGCCATAGCCAAATGTCACCATCAAATGCCACACTATAGCCCCTGTGAAACCACAAATGTGCACGTATTGCCCTCTGCTTACAAGTTATAACAAGTAATGTGTCTGAATTTAATGTTTTCTGCATCCTGTCTGACTCACTGAACAAATGTTTGTGAGCAATCACAAATGTTTGTGAGCAATCTGTTTGTCTGGATGTTCTCTACAGACTGTTGTCCTTTAACAATTCAGGGGAACAACCGACTGTTAACATGATAAAGCTGAGACATTGGTGTGTAGAACTGTAACAATGTAAGCATGTCTGTGATTTATGCTGTTTTCTTGACGCAGATATTCTCTGTTTGTGTCTCATTGTCTGCCAGCCTTTGTGTCAGTCTGTCTGCAGATTACCTGCTGTCCCTCTTTTTTCCTTTTGTCTCTCTTTGTTGTTTTCTCTACTTTTGGAATGACACTGGAATTCTTGGAATGACACTCACTTAAAATGGCATATTATTGCATTGGAAATGTATATTTTTCACAATTTTGTATTGTTCAATTAATTTTCTCAACTTAAATGCCTCCACTTAAAGGTGCAGTCAGCAAATGTAGGCGATTTCAAGTCCATAACTGTTTGTCATATTCTGCAGTAACCTCCTCACATTCTGCTTACCGCCCATTCCGAAACCTCTGTAGGAAGCCGAGGCTCTGAAAACAAAGAAAGTGAGGGCAGCCCCAAACAAAAACTAAACCCTGTGTGGAGTTTCTCTAGGAATACTGACGGGAAGGGTAGCCTACCACCCGGTGTGTTTCACTTAATCCTTGGTTAATTTATAGCATACGTTGTTTTGGACAAAAAGTATCTGCTGATCATTTTCACCATAAACATAAACAAACACAACTTTCTGCACAATCGGTGACTGCATCTTTAAATACCTAAACAGCCCTAACTGTACACCCCTACCTATTTTATGCAGTCTATGACCCCTACACTTCAGTGTTTGTTTGTTGTTGGGCCTGAGTGCTGTTATTGAAGTCGATGGGTTTCCATACCGTATATGTATGCAGGTGAGCTGGAGGAGCACACAGCCACTGGAGCCACTGCCGCGAATGAAAGGCCTCTGCTGGGGAATATGTGGGCGCAGCTCTGTTTTATATGGATCGGGTTTTGAACTTTTCGCTTTCATGGCCACGGAACAGAGGCTTTTAAATTGGTACCTCCGAACCACGGGGAGGCTTTCATTTCCTCTGACATGATGACAGGATTTGTCACACAAAGAAGGGGAAAAAACAATCCACCCCCCTGCATCCCCCCTCCAAGTATCCTAAGCTTACTGGAATGCCACTAACATAAATAGGCATACACTGTTGCCAGTGGTTTAAAGTAAATCCATACACCTTGAAATGGATGAATCCTGGAATGTGTGATTTTTTTTTCATTTTCATGCTATCGCTTCTGTTCTCTTGTTGTATGGCCCTCTTATATCCATCCCATTTTTTGGCATCCTGAAAGCGCATCTATAGCCTAGCACCTTATGGATGAGATGTGGGGGCAGAACAGACCTCCCCCCTTTTCATTTTCAGTGCAGAGCTTGGCTTTAGATGTGTCTTATGGCTAACATAAATATTTACGCATGAATCAGCAAGCTCAAGAATCAGCTAATCAGTGGCATGACGACAAGCCCAAAATCCATCCAACTGCACGCAGCTTGCAGCAAAATCTGTTCAGGCGCATCGTGGCACGTCTGCTGGTAGCATCTAGGACTGTGGTATTTTCTCCCAATTTAATGAATCTTTCCTTCAAATGTTGAGACTGGATATCCATGGATTAGGCTGGATTTATCAAACCTCAAACCCACAGTTGATTTTCAACAACCAAACCAAGAACCACCATGAGCATCTCATTATTACTGACAGATATGACTGATATTTTAAATGGAGCAAAAAACTAGCAACAACTATTAGGTCCTAGTTTTGGTCTCCCCTCAACATTCTTGTCATCCTATCAACCCCCCCCCCCCCCCCCCCCCCTCCTTAATGACACCCCCGCATTAATGCTTCTGTCCACCAAAGGCAATATATTGCTGTGGAATAAAGCCACAACTTAACTTCCTCGATAATGAACCGCATAATTTTATTCAGTTTAATGACTAAGTCCATTACCGTGTCTTCTGAGTGCTTTGATATCTATCTTGCCATTGATGAATGTCAACACACAACCTAAGTGAAAGTAAAAGTTGGCCTATGAGAGGATATCCTTTCAACATTTGAATTCAGTGAGTCAGTTCACTTAATATTTTAACAGAAAAAATAAAAAGACACCGCTCATGGTGTGCAGATTTTTTCATATTTTACTAAATATTTGAAAAGGCCATTTGTGCATACTAATATATTACTCACAAATAAACCCTTATTATCATAGTCCCCATGCAGTTTTTCTTCCTTTTATCCAGTGAAAACTCTAACTCCAGTGAGAATAGCCTACAGTTTGGCAACTAATTGGTCTCTGATGGAGGCTCACTCTGAGAAAACACAAGTACCATGTCCATCACCCAAGCCTCTCCGTAATAAGCTGTGTGTCCAGGGTTTTGCGAGGCACAAGATACTAATGCAGACTGATCTGTCCAAGCCTCTCCTTTTTTTTCAGGAAAAAAAAACCTGACCGACTCGAAATACGATATCCATGACAACCCACGGCGTGGTGGAGAGCATTCAAATGCGCTTGTGTGCTCACTGTCAAACACCCTCCCACTCCCGTCCCTTAGGTTGCAGGGAGTCGGCGACCGGGAGTTGTCACCGTAGATAGAGAAGCTGTCCCGAGGCCCGGTTTTTATGGTCTGCCCGGGTCCTCAGACGCGCCCGCTCTTAACTCAGTTTGGCACGGGTGCCAGGGACGAGACGCCGGGCCTGCCTTATCGCCCCTCCCAGGTGCGGAAGGCAATCATGCAAGCTCTTCATCTCAGCCAGCCTTCGATGGGTGTGTGTCAACACTGACGAGGAGGGGGGTGGAGGTGGGACGGCTATAGAGGCTATAAGTGGTGACTCTCCACAACCTGCAGTCAGCTTTATGGCACCTCAGTCTCCTCACCAGTGTTACTGTTACTTCTACACACTCCTTCTGCCTTACCTCCTTTTCTCTCGGTCTCAGTGTTCTTCTTTCTATCTTTCTCTCTCTTTCTCTTATGCACACAGAATGTTTTATTCCTTCCTTCCACTGCTCTCTCTCTCTCTCTCTCTCTCTCTCTCTCTCTCTCTCTCTGTCTCTCCCAGCCTCAGGGCCTTCATCTGAGCCTCTGAGCTGAGACACCTGAGAATACCCCAAGCATCTTCACTGGGGAAGAGGGAAGAGGGGCTGAGAGGGTTCTTTTTATGTAAGAGTAGTTACACAAGGCCTGACAGAAAGACTATCAGCCTACTCAAACAGGAGAAGACGTTATAGACCAATTATGCTCCCTCCCTCCTTGTTTTCCTTTCTTTGGTGGAATATGGAAAAATGTCACTGGCTCAACCTATGAACTGCATCACATTGCACTTGCTAAAATAATATGGAGACAAATTATATATAATATAATTATCCCCCTTCCTCATGTATTCCTAACAAGTAGGCTACTGAAGATGGACACTGAGAATGGAAAAGGTCCTTTGAAGGTGGGTGTTGACAACACAATAGGCATTGTCTCGGTTCTCTGTTTGATGTCATATTCCCCAGTTCTGACAGAGAAATTGAGAGTTGTCTCCGCAGTGCTGTGGGACTGGAGCACCTGCTGCCCTTTGATGGAAAGTGTACGTTGTCCAAAGGGACCGGTGCACTGCAAGTTCATGCTCCCCTCGTATGAAGCTTGAAACAATGCAAGTGGACAGATGACGCCTCACAGCTGTGTCTGACTTGACCAGTCCAGACTGATGTATCGGCCAATAGTGTGTGGATAGAGTAAATTATATTTCTAGCTCTAATTAACCTTTAATAATACACAATGATAATAAATGAACTTCTGCGCTCTGAATAATAGCTATTTCTTAAAAGTATAAAATGCTACTTTTATCTATGATTGTTGTGTGCCACCAATCATATTCCAAGTTATTTGTGAACGTCCCTGGACAAAATATCAGACATGCATATTTCTTTATGTGAAGTGGTATCTCCCCTTTTTGTCGATTTTTTCCTGTTTTCCTCATCGTTCTCATATGCCATGCAGCTTGTCAGGGGGAAAAAATGGAGAAGCCCATGGAAGCATGGTGCTGTATTTTGTAGATACAAAAGTCTTGATAAACAAATCAGTAAGATCGGGTACCTTGACAATAAAAAAAAAGAACAGTTTAGATTCGTATTATGTGTTCTGCTGATGGCAGATTGCAAAAGTGACATGGTTGTTTCTATGCTTTTGGGGAGGGTCAGACGGACTGATGCTTCTTGGGCTGTGCCTAGTGGAAGACCAAATGGTAAAAATAGCTGTGGATCCCATTGCCGTGACGATTGGCCATCTGTGGGCCTCCAGTGTGAGTGGATGCTCAGTATTGTTGCGGGCCTTTGATCAGATAATTGCCCCTATAACCCAGAGTTTAAGGCCCCCTGGGTGTCGCTATGGAGACCACCATCCCTGTCTCCCTGGTGTCACGTGGATCCAGAATGACATGACTGAGTGGCCGATGGACTTGCATGACACGCTGCAACAGAGGGCAAACAACCAAATATGTCACAAAGAAATCCTGTCAGAATAAGCCCATGTGTACTCAATCTATGGGCGGTGTACTGCACGTATTGGGTTTATTTCAGTTAATGGCAAATGGATTGTAAGCAATATTGTAATCTTGTTAGCAATTCGGTTTATGTGATTAAAAAGGCAATTACATTACAATCTTGTGCGCTGAGACCAGAAGTGCTTTTGTTTTTCGATTTTTTCCCCCCCTAAGCTTACAACTGGCGTGTTTTGTAAATGGCAGCTGTAGCTCTGTTGTTGCAGTTGTGTCGTTTTGTTAGTGTGAATTTACATCCCCCCCCCCCCCCCCCCAGGAACTGAAAAGTGTTTAATTAATTTCAGGGTCTCCTCTTACAATGCAAACATCAGCTTTATATATTTAATCAGGTAGCCACATTCAGGGCAAACTGTGCTCATGCAAATGATTTCAGGCCAAATTGTACAGGCTAAATGCTGATGCTGCTAAATGGCTTGAGTGTAATCACTGAGATGATTTTCAACAAGGAAAAGAAGGGAGAAAAATCCCCTCACTTTGTATGATTTAAGAAGTCTTCAAATAAAGTCTTCATTTTTTCTTTTATCAGTATTTTGGCTGGATGTGATGATCCAGGAGGAAGTTCATGGGCCACATAATTGACTATTCTCTGGAATTCCACGAAAGACGTGCCGATACGTTGAAAAATAAACTTTGCATTGCATTTGCATTCTGCCCTTGCACCCTGTACAGTTCATGCAACACTGAGAGAATACACTGGAGTCGGATGACGTACATGTAAAAGTCCCTCGAGAATGAGTCGTGGAAATGGGTTGTGATGTACATTGTCTTGGCTGTCGACCATGTCACACCCAGTTATGGCTAAAAGGGCACTTTAGAGCTGCAGTCACCCCAGAAGCATATCTGCTCCTTTTCAAATCAACACTCAGAGAATTGTAAATGAGCTGAAATGTCCTGGTTTCAATCTGCTTTTTAAAAAATTAACTGCAAGCTGTGAAACTAGTTTTTGCACAGCAGTCTTGCAGAGGGAAATGATGATAGTGTCTGTGTGTGTGTGTGTGTGTGTGTGTGTGTGTCTGTGTGTGTGTGTCTGTGTCTGTGTGCGCGCACGTGTGTGTGTGTGTGTGTGTGTGTGAGAGAGAGAGATACAGTACATTGCCTTACAATCGCTTCAAAACTGAGGCTGTGTTTAATATTATTTGTCATGGGCTAGTGCCTAAAACCTGACATATTTTTCATGTGGAACCATGGATTTATTTTCCATATTGACATGGAGGTGCTACATCTTATGTTACAAATCATGTCTGAGAGGACCAAGTAAAGTCACAAGGTGAAGCAGAGTTGCTTTATCCTTTATTTGTACACCATGAAGTTTGATATTTATGATGAGGATGAGAGATACATTTTGTGATCTCATCATGTACAGTATATATTGCCATAGCAGCATAATAATAATAATAATAATAATAATAATAATAATAATAATAATGACAATAATGATAATACAATTGTATTTGTTTATCTGTAATTATATTATGTCACATATTATCAAGCTATGCTTTTAATCACTGCATTAAAACCTGGAAACATTGTCAACATATGCTGTGAACAAATGCTGATCAAGTGAGCCCTATTTTTTTTTTATCTATTGGAATACAAAAATATTTTCATGGTCTGCAATAATGACATTTTATTATTTTCCTAAAAGCACTTTGAAAGTCTTTGTTGAAATAAGCGTATATGATAGGGTTTAGCAGAGAGTTTGAATACCCGAGCCAGTTGATCACGTCGCGGAGCCAGACGGGGAAATTACATCCTGGGCAGAAGGGTACCACCAGCGCTTTAATGAAAAAGGGCAACCAACAAAAAATGAACGTACCCATGATAATACCGAGCGTCTTCACAGTTTTGCGCTCCCGAGCCAGTGCTATTTTCCTCTTTGCCTCGGTGTTCTTTTCGTGCCTGTTCTCAAACAGCGGGACGGACTGGGGTGTGTTGGGGAGAGGAAGGTTGTTTTTGGAACTACTGTGCACCTCAATGATCTCCAAAGACTCGCCATCTTCGGCGTGCTTCACTGCGCCATTTACGCACGAGGTCGGTTTTGGCTCCACAGTGCTCTTCCAATTTTTGCTCAGCTCTGCCTTGGGCTTCTTGTGAAAAAGTGCCGGTGACACAGTCAAACATTTCACTTTCTTCTTCTCAGTTTTCCGGACCGTTCTTCGAATACGAAACCTGGCTGCTTTGAATATCCTTCCGTACAAGACCAGCATTAAAATAAGCGGGATATAGAACGCGCAAGAAGTGGAGTAGATGGTATACCAGGGATCTTCATTGATCACGCACACCTGCTCCTCGGCTTCTGTCTGAGACTTCATGATAAGCATGGGTGGGATTGATATGCAGAATCCTATCAGCCATGTAACACTGATTAAAACCGCAGCGCGCCTTAGTGTCCTTTTCTTCATATAGTCTATAGGGTCTGTTATTGCCCAATATCTATCCAGAGCTATTGCGCACAGGTGCAATATTGATGAGGTGCAACATAGAACATCTAAAGAAACAAAAATGTCGCAAGTTACCTGCCCCAGCTTCCACTTGTCTAGCACTTGATAAAGTGCCGCCATAGGAAGAACCAGTACAGACACCATCAGATCTGTGACGGCCAAGGAGCCGATGAGATAGTTCGCGACGTTTTGGAGAGATCTTTCAAGCGCAATAGCCGCCACCACACACGCGTTCCCAAAGATGGCGCAAAGGATGAGCGCGCCAAGGAGGAATGATGTGGTGATCTGGTAGCTCAGTGTCAGTTCGACACTAGTTGAGTTCTCGTCGCCTCCATCCGTGCCGTTGTACGGAAACAGCATAGATGTATTGTTTCTGTCATCCATGTCGGGGGTAAGCCTTAGTGCTTGGCATAACGGACACTTGGCAACTCCATCTGTCTGCCGGAGCGCAGTCTTGGGGCAGGAGAAATGGGTGCTTGTATAGATATTCATGGAGGCATGAGAGTCTCTGAAGGCGGATGATGAGGAGGGTGCATTTATACCAGCTGTGGGTGAAACGTCAGTTACCTGGAAGGGCGGAACGGACTCTGCTCTGTTCATCTCCAGCATTTAAGTCCGTGCGATTTCATGGGAGAGACGACATATGTCTCCGCTCTCCGCTTACACTTTAAACCGGAGTGATGTGTCTGAGATTATACGGTTTTTTTTTTTACTTAAACATTTACTTCATACATCTGATAGGCAAAGTAATGACTTCATCAACGGACATCAGTAGCTTTAATCATCTGATATATTATCTAGGCTATGTCAACTCTGCAGTTAAGCTACATGTTTGATTGAGTGTGTATGTAAGATTGTATTGAGGATGGTGGTTGGTGATGTAGCAGCGTGGACTAGCCTACTCACCTTTCATCTCATCAATATGCGCGCTACCCCGCCCTGTTTAAAAAGGTGTATTGCTGCCATCTGGCGTAAGATGTGTATGTTACCCAAAACAGTCGCGCCATGTTTGCTTTCGCTAGTAGCAAATAGGCTTACATGAATGCTTGTAATATAACAGCAGTAGTAAATCATTATAAACAGCACCACAGTTTTTTACGGAATAATGCTAAGCGATTTCAATATATATCTCTAATCCTTCTCTTAAATGATCTTAGCCTACATTTTGTTTCAGTCCAGCTATGTCACGATTCTACATCTGAATTACACAAGAAAATAGTTTATTATTATTATTGTTATTATTATTATTATTATTATTATTATTATTATTATTATTATTATTATTATTATTAAATAAATTACAGCCTAATCGTCATTCTCCCCCAACTTCTGTTTGACTTCGTCTCGCCTCATACTTATCGCTTTCCGTAGTATGATGACGTCATAAGTCCACTCAGTCGCGTGTTCAAGAGAACCCAAACAAACAGGATGAGCAGAGCCTTCAAATCAGGTTTTTAATCTTTCATGAGACTTTTGTGAGATTCCCGAAACAGTTACATATTTTAACCTTTCAATGTTGCTATTAAGCGTTTGAACTATATTTCCTACAAACCAGAGTCGCCAGGTAACTGTTAGAAGAACATGGCTAGCATGCTACAGCTGTGAAATATATTATGTAGCTTTACACCAGACCTTTTACTGTCTAACACCAAGTAGCCTAACACTTTAAGATAACCAGCTGACTAACAAAATTACTTACACAACTTGCACGTAAGCTAGACAGGATTTGATTTGTTTTATGGTAAAAACAAAAGTATTGATTGAATTTATGTGCCAGTGGGGAATTTCATTGTACAAATAAAGACAAAGTTGCCTGAAGTGTGAGATCAACAATAGGCTAAAGCCACCTAGTTTGCAAACCATAAAGTAATTTCATATTTTTGGCCAAGTGACTCTACATATGTCGGCCTGTTGTTCCTAGTACGAATAAATACCGAATCCTCATGTCTTTACAGCTTTAGACGTGCCTCTAATGGACGGGACGTGGAATTCTCCAGAGTCCTCGTATGTTCTGACCGTACTTCGCTGCAGGAAATGCCGAAAATGTCTTATGGAGTCGTCCTCGTTACTCTCGGTGAGTAGAGGGCTTGCAAGAGGCAAGAGAAAGTCACTGTGTTTATATTGTGTACTTTACATTGACATATTCCACAATAGTAGAGCAGACTCGTGTTGACAATGTTGTTGATTGAGTTGACATTCATGTCATTGAATTGTCTGGGAGTGATGACTGTAATGCCTCTCATTACCAAATAAGCCATAAAACTAATGTGCATTTTCCCCATCAGATGTGGATGTTGGAACATATTGATGATAGTTGAATTTCTTTATTTATTATTTGTTGACATCATTTCCTCCGAACCATCTACAATAACTTAGTTGTACCACTCAACTATAGGCTAGAATAGAATTTTTAGAATAATTTTGTCATTGCTTTACAGACGATGACAAGCAGTTTAGCAGCTCCGCACTGACGGCATAACCCATCATTAAAACTCAAACATCAAAACCTTAAACAGTCATGATGATGCCAGGATAAATAAATAAATGAATAGATTGAAGTTGAAATGTTGGATAAGGGATTAGGTTAAGGCACACAGTGTTGATAGACAGTGTGTGTTATGGTATCAATGACGGCAATTAGAGCCATAGAGTAGCAAGCACAGGGTCAGATTCAGGTCACCCTGCGGGTTGTCAAGTAAGACTTGTTTGACACAGATAACAGTGAACTGATTTTGAACTCTGGGGTAGATAAGGACTGATAGCCTTGCGTATCCTTTTTAGATAGGCGACTCAGCCGAGTCGTCCACGTGCAGCGTTTGGCACGTGAATGTGGACACCTTGCCAGATTGGATTCAATCAGCTGTTCATCAGGTGTGTCATTTTTTTCCTCATTTGATTCCATTTATTCAATTTAGTAATAACACCGTGTAATGTATTTTAAAACGTCTTTGAAAGATTTTGAGACTGTTTCTCTTTAACGCTGAACCACTGGTGGTGGACATTTAATATATTGGCCCTCTGTCTCCTGCACAGGCTCGGTGGACGGTCGGGAAGCTGAACTGCCCCTTCTGTGCCGCTCGTCTCGGGGGCTTTAACTTTGTCAACTGCTCCCGGTGCCCGTGCGGCCACGAGGACGTGGTGCACGTCAGCAAGAGCCGCGTCGACCACGAAAGCAAGTGCCCCCTCTACCCCCTCCGACCCCTAAGAACGCGAGAGCGGGCAGGCAGGACGGAGGAGCTGAGGGACCCAGAGGGCGAGTGGTCAGCGAGGGGGAGTGCGGAGGGCTGCCTCCCCGAGCCTCAGTCCTCCTGCCCGGCCATCCTGCGACTGATCGGGACCTCCACCCCCATCACGCCCCCCCACCGCCTCGGAGCTGAGGCCGAGTGGACGACCGCCCAAGCCGTTCTGCCCAACGCCTCGTCCCAGCCGCTGTCTGGCTTCTGCGGAATAGCCGGCCTGTCCTGTTTCGGGGAGTCCTCTCTGAAGCGCCTCCTGGACCTGGCCGAGGTGGAGACGGTGGGGGAGGTGAGGCTGACCTCCCGACAAGAGACTCCTGCTCAACTGGTAGGATTAAGCCATCCTCTCTCGTCCCCCACGTCGGAGGCCGCAGAGACGGCCACGGGACAGACTGAACAGCACGGGCCCTCAGAGCTGCCCACCCCTCTCAACTCAGGTCAACAACTGCAGCTGCAGCAGCAGCAGCACTGGGATCCACTTGAAGGAGACGCCACACTGCCAGAGGTGCTGCTCCACCAGGCGCCGCACCAGCCAACGGTACCGAGAAGCAGAGTCCCCTCCTCCGACAGGACGGACGACGACGGCGACGAGGGGGAGGGGGGCGAGGACGAGTGGGCAGTGGCCCCCGGGGACGCGACCCACCCACAGCCACCCAGGGCCACCGGCGCCGGCGAGTGTCAGCTCAGCAAGAGGGAGAAGAACCGGCTGAAGAGCCAGCGGCGCAAGCTGAGGAGGAGAGAACGCTGGCTCCGCAGTCAGCTGGAGGAGAACCAACTGGTAAGACCACAAAAGACCTCCAAACGGCTCACGAGAAGTGAGACAGACAGTGCTGATCTAGCTACTCTGTCTGAAGGCCATGTTGTGTGTGGTTTTCAAAGTGATAAAGAAAAAGACAAAAATAGGGACTTGTAAAATTCTTGACGCTGCACAGTTCTGTTTAAAAGGTGCTACGATCCTCGTCCCATGTCGGGCTATATGTGAGTCGGAAAATTCCTGTAAGTTTTGTGAATCGGAAGATTCCTGTAAGTTTTGTTTTAGGAAACAACAGATTGTGGTTGTTTTATGGTAGTTATGTGGTAGTCCTGGAGTTTACAAGAAAGTCAGTTCAACATTGTACACAGCATGTATCATACTTGACCTCTCTGCTGACCTGACTAAGTGTACGCAATCAATTGACCCCATTGCTGCCTGATCCAATACAGAGCTCAGATAGGCACGTTTTAGCAGTCAACAAAGAAAAGCACACCCGTCTCACAGAGATAGCTCTCCAAACCAGACAGATAAACATGAGCGTTATAAGACATGTGAACGTTGCCCCCGACAAGAACTCCCCTTGGCCTACATACTGTACTGGCACACTCTCTCACCTCCCCAGCACCTGCAGTGCTTCTCAGGAGCAGAGACGTCAGCGTGGCTGATTCACTAGCGTCCGTTGGACCAGGACCCACTGTGGCACAGTGGAGGTTGTTGATTATTGATCAGTGTGTTTAAGCTCCCACAGAGATAGAGATAGAGAGAGGGAGAGAGTGAGAGAGAGAGGAAGTTGAGGTTGACGGAGCGACATGGGTGATGGCTTGCAGGGCAGGATCTCAGATGGAGAGCCCCTCCGACGGGTCATGCTGGGGGAAGGCACTGCTCGGGAAGCTGACTGAGGTGGGTCAACTCGGCTGCTACTCACAGCTGCTTCAGTCCCAGGAAACGACTACCAGGCGATAAGCCCTTTTGCCCTTTTCAAAGAACAGCTGTAAAATGTGTCATATATTATTATTATCATTATCATTTACTCCATTTACTTCCTAAAATGCCATAGTGAATATGTCGCAAATTAAATGTTCTGTCAGTAGTTCTGTCTACCTGTATATGCAGAACAGGTGCTTGGTCAATTGCTTTTAATGTTCAGTTAATTGCAGGTGTATCATCAAAGTGTGGTGATAAAAGATCATAAAAGTGTATTTGTTTTTTAACAGTGTAGAAACTTGGCTCGTATAGACTACTATACTAATCACAAATTACCACTGGGCAATTTGGGAATATGCCTAATAAAAAAGTTTCTAGTTCATTTATTCAGGAAATGTAATTCATTCATTTTTAGTCCTTTATGTTTCCCATCTATTTCAGAGAAAAAAAAAATTCTGTTTGTGTTGAAAACCAGCTTCACATCAGAGGGCAGAGAGAATTGAAACGCTCGTCGTTTGCGTGCTGGGAAATGGGAAGCCATTAGCAGAGCCTTCCTCTTGTGATTACTGTTGGCAGATTTTTGGACTGTCAGCCCTGTCTGTGCTCTCGAGGGGGTGAGAGCTCAGCCAACACTTAGCCGGGGTGTGCTGGAGCTGATTGGAGGAGCTCTTGTGCCGACAATCCACACTGGGACAAACACGGTGGAGCACGCTGCCAAGTATTTTTACATCGCGGCCGCTCTGCCGTGATTCACTTCTCATTTTGTCTCTGACGGCAGAGCTATGCATTTTTAAAATGAACTTTCAAAAGCCTTCAGGGCATAAGTAGGAGCTCATCAATGGATGGCTGCATCCCTGCGAGGCGTAGAGGGGCTGATAAGAATGACAAGTTAGGCTACCAAAGTTGTAGTTGTCAGGAAGGTCGAAGCATTTATTGGCTGAATCATTTAAGAAAAGCGATCAACATAAGAGAATAGGTGTTAATCTCTGACATTGCAATCAAAGATACAGATATGCACAGATGACACTTCTATTCGCCTGAACAGGATTTATATACATTTCTCAACCTAGTGCATTAACTCCAGAAGGAGCTTATAAATCCTGTTTCCACAGTTTGTTGATTGTTTCTTTAGTGTGTATGTGCCTCTTGTTTGTGTATTTGTTTACAACCTTCTTACCAGCACTGTGGTAAGTGATATCGTGGGGACTCCGAGGTAGCATTGGTAAGCAGGTGCTTTGGCGAGCGCGTTACGTTACGTCTCTTGTCTTTGTGATGGTGCAGGGACTCTCGCCTCCGGGCAGCGAGGACGAGGAGGAGCGCGAAGGCCACACCTGCGCCGTGTGTCTGGACGTCTACTTCAGCCCGTACATGTGCCAGCCCTGTGGCCACGTCTTCTGCGAGCCCTGCCTGCGCACGCTGGCCAAGAACCGGCCAGGCAGCACGCCCTGCCCTCTCTGCCGCACGGTCATCTCCCACGTTCTCTTCCAGAAAGGTCCGCAACTCTCACGAGCGCAATAGATCATGGGTGATATGTACAGTAATTTCCCTTCTATAAGCCCCATTGTGTGTAAGCCGCAGGGAAATGTTTCATGCAAGTTAAAAGAAACAAAACCATATTAATACCATGTCAACTGTCCTCGTGTATTAACCTCATAGCTGAAGAAATTTAGCAAAATCAATGTATACTGTAAGCTGAGGCTTATAGTTGGGAAATTACGGTAAAACACATGCCATAAGATGATGGACTCTAGTGCAATTGTTGATAGTTGGCTGGATTCTTGTTATAGTTCTGTGCATGATTTGTTTGTGCTGTCAATTGAAATTCATTCTGTGCCCTGCTAAACAGACTTGTAACATGTTTAGCCTGTATGCTCTTGTGAAGAGTCAACTTGCTTGAATTCAGATTTCAAATCTGTTCTACAATTGTAGGAATGCATTTTAAAAGAACACTTTAGCACTGTTAGCCATTATTCTTTTGACATGCAGGTTTGCAGATTAAGATGCCATTGCAAATAGCTTCCAGTGCTTAGGGGCACTGCCTTGCCTCCTAATAGATTTGAAACAGCCTCCTCTTCATGTTTTATTTGTGTTTTCAGAGCTCAACCAGACTGCGAAGACATTCTTCCCTAAGGAGTACCTCTCCAGGAAACAGACTTTCCAGAAAGCAAACTACGCCAAATGGCCGCTCCCTCACTGTCCCAAACGCTTTCGCATCTTCTGGGGTTTGTACAATTTAATCAGATGTGCTGTAGTCATTCCAAAACAATATTCATTGTCGGTGAAGGTCATTTCACTGCAAATTGCTTTTTAAAAGAGTTACGTTTGCTACTTTTAGTAGGGCAAAAGAAAACAAAACAAAGTGTCTGTTTCAGTTTTGTTTATGGTAAGTATGGTGTGTTTATTTTTCTGCGTCTTGATCACATTTGACCTCCGACCTTCTCAGGGTTCCAGAGAGAAGGTGCCCGTGCTGGCCGGTGGCAGTTCCCTAATCGTCCCTTTGGCCTGGACGCCCTGGACCTGGTAGACATGAGAGCCTGGCCCTTTGACATTGACCTGGTCATCATTTACGTCTACTCGATCCACTGGATCCTGGCCTTCCTCATCCTCTGTTTCGTGGGCTACTGCTTCTTCTTCTGATAGGATGATCAGCAGGAGGCTTCAGGACTGTCCTTTTCATTTCGATGGACCTATTAAACGACTGACCATCCTCAGTCAACTGCACACAGATGTGAAGTAGGATGCAAACCATGGACTTGGTTATCACAGACTATTTTTTTTCTTTCTTCCGTTAATTGTGGATTTGACTTATTGAAATCATGATTCATTTTAGAGCATTATTTTTGTTTGAACTTGTGTATCAGGTGTTTGTTTTTGAGTGAGCAAAAGGTGGTGACTGTTAAAACAACAACGGGCCAGGAAGTGCAATCATGAGCAACGGGAAATCAGTCCGTTCCTTTTAGGTGTTTAGGTGTAATCGATGTTGCCTTACTTCCCAATCCCTTTGTATTGTCTTGATGCCAAGTAAATGGACATGACATTGTGTGTTATGGGTATGTTTGTTTTTGTTTGTAAAATGTCTTATTAAATTTATTGAAAAAACATGCCTTGTTTTGAGGCTCTGATGTCTATTTATAGACTGTGAAGGTGTGTTGGGGTAATTGTGGGTTATCCCTTTGCTTCATGCAATTAAAAAAACCGACTATGATTGTCCATAGAAGCACTTTTTGTAGTCGCTGACTCGCTGCTGTTTTCCCCAAATTATCGTGACAATGTTTGTGTACGTTTTGTTATCCGGTGAGGGTGCTGTTGCTTGCTCTGCAGTATAAATGAAATCTCTCTAGTGTGCCTGTCAAGGTTGCTGCGCTCTGGTCTCCCAGGACTTTGGTTCTGTCACTGAGCGCTAATTAATTCGTACAGATGACAAGAATGAACGATTTACATTAGAAATAGGTTACTTTTCCATTAAGTGTTTGTTTATACAAACATGCAAATGCTTTAATTCTTTGTTAGGTCTGCACAGGAAGGATCATTAATGTGAAGAGCGTTTAGCAGCATCTGGCGGCCACTGATTGCGCCTCGGCGGACTGCTGAGCAGCACTTGGCCTTCTTCAGAGGTGAAGGTGACTCGCCTCCATTGAGGAGGGGATGCAGAGACAGAGCCGCCAGCCCACCTCGCCGTCTCCTCCAAACTGAGCGTCAGTCGACCCGTCCAAGAGCAAAGCGCATGGTTCCGTCTGCCTTTGATGGGAAAGAAATAACAGGTTTGGCGCAGAACGAATACAGTGCGTGATTTTTTCCCCTGTCTGGGTGGGTTTTCATCGTGGATGCGTATGCATGTGTTCTGCACCGAACGGGCGAAAAAACCGCCCCAGAACCGCCGCAAACATTTTTCAGATCGGGAAGGCTTCTCCGAGAGACCCGGAGAGGCGGGAGAGTACCGAGAGCACTCGCAAAGCACAGAGAGCCGTGGACGACTGCAGGATGGTAAGTGATGGAGCGTCCTACCACTGCATAGTGACATGGTTCGTCTGATAACTGTTACACTGTAGATGCCACTAAAAATACACCTGTCTGACTGTCATATCAAACAATGGCCATTTCTCTTCATCTGTCTGTGTGAATTGGGTTGTAAGCTAGCCAAACAAACAAGGGCATAGAGGCTGTATGGATTTTGAATTGATAGTATAATGTGAGAACGAGTGTTTGCCCTTCATATCGGATCCTTTCCTCCATGCAATGCGTGAGAGATCCCGTTGTCTTCCAATCTCACTGGCGCATAAACGGTCTTAGATTCTAGCGCAAACTAGGGCCATTTCTGCTCATTCTCAGTGTTTTGTTTTTTACATTTTTGATTTTTTTTCCCGGCAGAAAACTGTTATCTTATATACACACGCGCAAACGATGTCACTGAGGTTGTTTTATTTCAGTAGTCTATAGCCTATTGGTGTTTGAAAAGATTGTGATGATCAATTATTTGCGGTATTGGACAGCGCTGGTAAATAAGCTCCCTTTTTTTGCCTGGAATAGCGAAGCAGGGTACAATAGTTTGTCTTTGTCGTCGCACCGTTGTCAGTAACAAAGGATGAAGTGAATCGTATGGCAAGCTGTATTTTCCACGCTTATGCATTAACAAACCCCTTTGCATCTACCTCAACCACTTCATCTCCGTGCAGAGAGAACGTGAGCCATGGAAAACAGGTCACCTCTCTTTTCATCTCGCACTCTCCCCCTGTCACGCGCATCTTCATTCAGAGCAGAGGTTGATTGGAGAAGCGCGCATGAATGAGACTTGTCCCTGATTTTCCAGACCGTGCAGGAGTTCAACACTCTCGTGGCGCTGTATCGTGAGCAGGTCATCTCGATCGGCGAGATCTCGGCAGACTGTCCGTCTCTGCGCTCCCAGATGCAAAAGACTCGCGTCAAAGGATGCAACGTGGCCCGCGCGGCATACCAAAACCTCACTGTCATTTCAGGGTGAGAGTCAGTGGAAGAGAGAGTGTGTGTGTGTGTGTGTGTGTGTGTGTGTGTGTGTGTGTGTGTGTGTGTGTGTGTGTGTGTGTGTGTGTGTGTGTGTGTGTGTTTGCACGTTTGATATCATATCCTCACAAAGTTCTTATTTTGCCCCAGACGAAAATGGCATATGATAGGCCAATGTGTGTTATTTGACACAGTATTTGTGTGTCCCGTTGTCCACCATCACAGCCCAGAGGATGGGGAGATACAGCCGGAGATCTGCCGGCTCTTCATCCAGCTCCAGTGCTGCCTAGAGATGTACATCACCGAGATGCTCAAGTCCATGTGTCTTCTGGGGGTCCTGCAGATCCACCGCAAAGGTGCCACCACACGACCACCAGGGGGCTCCAGAGCTCCACACCGGGGCCCCAACAAACACGCTTCCACAAGACTGATGCACTAAGAATATCTTGGTCTGCATTCTGCAAAACTCTGACACTGAATCAGTTCTTGCACATTTGGGTATTTAGATGTAATTAAGCTTCCATAGTCTACTGGGAACTGTGGTTCAACTTGTAGCTTGCCTTGAGGAAAAACAACAAAACACCAAAAACAAAACTAAGAGGTCTATTTTTCATCCCAAAAGTCTAAATAGAACACAAGAATAGCTAATTCTGTAAAATGTGCTATAGTGATTATTTGAGGCCTAGTAATATGAGCAAACCGTTACGCCTGTATTGCTATTACTATTGCTACTTTTAATGGGTTTTCATTTTGTACACTGCGGGAATGTGAATTAATTAATCAATCAAACCAATCAAACACAAGGCATTTTTCCCACATCTGATCTTTAAGGTACCAGTCATAGCAACCAATCTAAGAAGTACTTGTGTTCCAGGGAATGAGCCTTGTCCAGAACCAAATGTGGACTGCAAGGTGGATGAGAGCTCCGACGTTCCCATCCTGGAAGAACGTTCTTCTTCTCCGGTCGACTTCCCACATGACTCCTGGATGGTTTGCACAGACATCGAGAACATTGAAAGGTACATCTGTTTGCCATCTGTTTGTCACAATCAGTGATACTCATTGATTCTTGCTGCAAGTTACCTGCACCCTGCCTTGTGCGTTGATGGTAAGGGCATATTAGAGAAGAGTTCATCAGTTCTCCCTTTTTTTCCCGTTGCCTTCACAGGGACATAAGAGAGATGAGGAATCTTCTCAGCAAACTCAGGGACACCATGCCTTTGCCATTGAAAAATCAAGGTGTGTTAATGTGTGTGTGTGTGTGTGTGTGTGTGTGTGTGTGTGTGTGTGTGTGTGTGTGCGCGCACATGTGCACAGGCGTGCAAGTGTGTGTGTGCCCCTTATCGTTCCTTTTATATAGTTTAATCTCCCATGACCTTAATCTAGCATAGCTGATGGCTCTGCTCAAGGCCTGCTGGGATATCAGTGATCAGAGTCAGTGCAATGTCAAGGTTGCAACCGGTAGTGGACACCTGCGGGGTGCTGGAATACCGATAGCAGGACCGGGGATGGGTACTCCAGTGCAGCATTAGTGATTTTACCGGCACTGAACACCTCTCTCTCCCTCTCTCTCTCTCTCTCTCTCTCTCTCTCTCTCTCTCTCTCTCTCTCTCTCCCTCTCTGTTTCTCTCTCTCTCTCTCACCCTCTGTAACCTTCTGTCTCTCTCACTCGCTTTCCTCTTTCTCTCTCTCTCTCTCTCTCACCCTCTCTGTCACCCTCTGTTTCTCTCTCACACTCACTCTCTTTCCTCTCTCTCTCTCTCTCTCTCTCTCTCCCTCTCTCTCTCTCCCTCAGATGACAGTAGTCTGCTGAATCTCACCCCGTTCCCACTCGTGAGGCAGAGGAAGAGACGTTTTTCTGGGCTCTGCTGTCTTGTATCCGGATGAGTCCCAGCTCCACCCCGCCCTCACCAACCCACCCACACACACCCACACACACACACAACCACACACACCCACACACCCACACCCACACACCCACACACACTTCTATAATCTAGATGTAACCCGTCACTGATCTGTCTCCATCTCTAGCCTATGACGAACAACTATTTCATTTGTCTCTTATTTATGTTTACCCAGTTTCTGATGAGTCTCTAATGCAATTCTAACCTCCCTTTAGCACATCTCTAGTTAGTTTCTAGCCCATTTGTAATCTCTCTGTGACTCAGAGCCAAAGACAGTTCAGACAATGAAGAATTAGTTTGTCTTCACCAATATAAAAAGATGTCAAAAATGCCCTGTCACCCAAATAACAGGCTTTTTTTTATGAGGTGCTCAGACCATTATCAAACTGCAGTGTGTAGATGATGGCTCTTTTGTCAGTGTATCAGATTTGAGAAAGCTGAAAAGTCTAAATACCTTTTTTCAGTCTCAGGTGAACAACCAGGTTGACAAGATTTAAGATATTGAGGGTTCTCTCCAAAATACCATTGCAGATGATGATTACTGTTTGCACCAGATCTGCCGTATCTGATCTACTGTATATCTCCCAACAGAGCCTTGTCAAACCTGTTTCACCCTTGCACCAATTATCTCTCTTTTTGCTCCTATATCTATCTGTAAAGGTAGTCCTAGTCTGTCCAATCAGTCTAAACTCCATCACTAATCTATATCTAATCTCTGTCTGGTAATTTCTGAAATGTCCCTAACCAATCTTGAGTGTGTAGCCGAGCTAATCTGTCTAAAATCGTTTTTGTCACCGACCTCTATCCCTGAAGTTAACCTAATCTGTCTTTGAGGTGGTCCTAATTTATAATTTACCCGTTATGCCTCTCTGAGTTATCCCTAACCCTCTCTGTCCTCTTGTCTCTATCCCTCGTCTGTCTCTCTATCTAACCTAGAGTATGTCTAATCTGTCCAAACTGGTGGTCACTGATAGAACATTCTCCTCTGTTCCATCTCTCTTCCTCGTCCAACCTGCCATTAGTCTACAATGTAAACTAAGATGACTAACAATACTTGTCCACCACCCTGTCTCTCCCCTCATATAGTTACTGCCAACTCGAACCTGCATTGTAGTCATTTACTGAAGGCTGACCACATATCAGAGTTTGACACATACTGTCTGTACAAAGACATTGAATGGAGTGACTGTAACCAATGAATTTCATGATATATTTCATTTACCATATTTGTTTACCATCCTTGTGTACATGATGGATGTGCAGTGTGTTATAGACCATGTCCTTGCCATGTTATTAGTCAGGTATATTCAAAGGGTCAAGCACCAGACTGATAGCAGGAAAGAAATTTTGTTTTTTTAACTGATTTTTATTGTCACTGTGCAATGCATTTTCTTCTTTAGTCTTCCATAAGAAAGGGAATCTGTATTCATATAATTTATCTTTTTTTTTTCCATTTAAGGGCTTTGTAATGCTCTGTATGAAAGCCATCACCAATCCATTGTGAGCACAGTACAGAAATCTGTGTATATATTCAAATATACATATATAAAAAATAATTTTATGTAAGTAAAAGAATGCTATGTCTTCGTTATTTTCCTCTTATATTCTGTCTCCTCTTTTGGCCAGTCTGAGGACTTCCTTCTTACTGTATACAGTACAGGCAGAATGTGTACAGCATGGATGTTGCTTGTAGCGTCAGATGTGCTCAGTTGTCTCTCTGTGGTGTTGGCATAATGTAAAAGCCATTTTTTAAAATGAATAAACTTTTTTTTATTTAACAATAATCTGAACTGATGTTGCGTGGTCTAGAGTAGCTTACTTAATATCTCCTCACTATCCTTCTTGGCTCTTGCTGGTTACCTCAGGCAATCCTGTGGCTTTAACATTTCTGGTAAAACAAAACGCAAGTAGGGGACTTTTGGGGAAAGGGTCAGTGTGAGCATCAGCAAAGCATTGAGTGTAAGTCACAAAATCCCCCCAGTCCCGTTGCTATGAACATGTTGCAACATCTTTCTCTTTCACAAACAATTTGACTCTATGAAATAAAATAAAAAAAGAAAACAAGTTTGTACACACACACACACACACACACACACACACACACACACACACACATGCATGCATGCATATATGTACACACACACACACAAATGATGGATGGGCTTCTAAACACACAGGCATGCACCCACCACTCCTACTGTTTTTTTCTGCCCGACATTGTCTCTCTTTCTCTCTTTATCGCTTCCTGTCTTTCTCTTGAGTTGAAGGGTCAGACTGTCAGAGTCCAGGAGGACGTGTGCCGACAGGATCCAGATGGCCACATTTACGGGCAGACTCCTCAGAGAGAGGCCTGGGGGCTGGCCGAGGAGTTGCGTAAATGAAGAGCCCAGAGGAGGCCCGAGCACATAAAAACCTCAAGTTGTTTTGTGTTGCAAAGGCTCCTCGATGTTACTCTGTGACTTGCTTTCAGTTTGAACTCCTTTTCCATGGTGGCCTCTTACCACCTTATTGGATCATGTTGCAAGTGGTGCATTTTGATAGTTGGTGATCAAATGCCTAGAATATCTGTGGACGGCTAGCGAGTAGCCATTCAGGCTAACGTTCAACTTAAGCCTCTGAGGATCACTCAAGACCTTGCAGCACCAGGGTATCACCAGTTCAACTGTCAGGACAATAACCCAGGTGTGTGGAGGAAGTTCAGCATTTTCATTTGAGCATACGGTATGTGAGTGTGCATGCATGAACAGGTATACTTGCACATGCCCCTGTATATATGTGCATTTGTGTTGCTTTTTGTGTACCTGATGCTGTGCTGTATGTATATGGACCCTTTCCAGAGAGTTCCATCAGTGTCATTGTTGTTCCTACAATGTTTCTGTTTTAACATTCCATATTTTGTCTCAATGCAGAGGATATAATTTTGGAACAAAGTAGAACATTCAAGTATTGTTTTTGTTTTTCTTGTTGAAAGGGTCTGCCAATATGTTGATAGTACCATAGTACCACCACTCTAACGTTTTTACACGTCAGTATAGTTACAGGGTCAGGTGTAGGTACAAGGCGTTTGACTATGTCCGTTTCCAACATCTAATTGATTACTCCTGTAATGCTTACGTTACTCACATGCTATAGTGAACTGTATGGGTTACATTGCAGCTTGGTGTGCCTCTGTGCGTTGACAATCTGTCAATCTCCCCGCTGAATCAATCCTAACCTCCACTGACCTTTGACCTGGGGTTAGGCTTGTCTATCTCTTGTCCATCAGTCTCTGGCACATCCATGGATCACTCCAGCTGGCTTCTGTGCGTGTTCTGTGGTCTGGCCAGTGTCCCACTCATCTCTGGCTGCTTCTGTGATAACTACCCGTGGACCTCCTGGACCGCCTGTTCTCGAACCTGCAACCATGGCACACATAGTCGACGCAGGTAGGTGGACGCACCTTTAGCTTTGGTCAATGATATGCACTTATGAAAAATGGTATTCGTTTTTTGATCCTGTGAATGACAAGAAAGAAAGTATTCTGGCTTGATTTGGTATCAAGACAGAATGTGAAATGTGTCTGTGTCTGTTAGAATGAACTTCATCTCCCAGAGTTCATGTAAGTTTTTCACCCAGAGACAGTACATTAACACTGGCCATGTTTTTGGCAGGTTGATTCGTCAGGATGAGTACTATTGGCAAAATAACTGTAACAACATGTGTGTGGCCCACGAAAGCCGGGCGTGTAATGTCAAGGCGTGTCCAATCAATTGTCAGCTGACATCGTACGGTCCGTGGTCTGAGTGCTCCCCGTGTGTCAAAAAGCAGGTGGGGAAAACAGGAATCACAAATCTTGTACTCGCTCCATGTTTGTGTATGTCCATAGTATTTGTTTATATTTGTGGTTTGTGTGTGTATGTATGTGCATGCTAATGTGTGTGCATGCATGTGTGTGTGTGTGTGTGTGTGTGTGTGTGTGTGTGTGTGTGTGTGTGTGTGTGTGTGTGTGTGTGTGTGTGTGTGTGTGTGTGTGCACCTGCTCTCTGTGTACGTTAGTTCCGCACACGGTCGATGGAGACCCCGGCTCAGTTTGGGGGAGTGGACTGCACAGAGCCCTTGATGGAAGAGAGACCCTGCTACTCCCCCATGGAATGCAGGATAGAGGCAATCAACTGCAAAGACCTGTTCAAGTGCAACAGTGGTACATATGAACAAGCGTTCACAATCTCTTCCTCTCTCCACTCATCCAATCTCTTCCTCTTCCTCTCTCCACTCTTCCAATCTCTTCCTCTTCCTCTCTCCACTCTTCCTTACACATATACACACTTACAGTCATATCTTATTTACAGCTCTATGGTGTACACAGGACGTAGTACACAAACTTTATATCCTTGGCACTTACAGATATATATGAATAAAGCATTATGCTCAGAAATGGAAAACAATAGCAAAGATGGTGCCAGTGGTGTAAAGATGATGAATAATACAAGCTGAAGCTGCACTATTTATATTAAAAGGCATTTGGCTCTTCCATCCTCGTCTCTGTGTCCTAAAGGCAGATGCATTGACCCCAGTCTGGAGTGTAACGAGCAGAACGACTGTGGGGATAACTCGGACGAGCTCAACTGCGGCCAGCTGAACCCAGTGTGCAAGAGCAAGCGGAGATACACTCCCATCCCAGGAGCGGAGCTCACTGGAAATGGGTACGGAGTCGGAGAACCACACACAGCAAGTAGATTTTGGAACATTGTTGTGTGAGCGTGGACAGTGCATAGAGGAGGTCATTTACAGAGGTGGAAAACGCCAGGTTCAGAGAGTAAAAGTCCAATTATGTATTGGTTCTACCTGTGCACTTGTGTGACAGGTGATCTTGTCAATTAGCTGCTCTACCTGGCTGAAGAGTTGTGCTAGTTGGACTCAGCTGGTTAAAATGAATGGCTGGGACTTTTACTTTCTGAAGCTGGACTTTTACACCCCTGGTGATTTACATTCACTTCACTTAGAGCAGAGGCTAAGAGCAGCTCCATAGGAGTAGGATCCATATTTGATCTGAAGCAACTTACAATACAGAGTAAATGTACAGTACATGTTTATCATCATGTGATAAGAGTGGTGGTGTCATGAGCACCTTTCTCCACCAGCTGAGCTCTACAGGAACTGCTTCCCTTGCACATGAATGTGTCTGCTAACGTGTTCCCTCTGCCCATTGGTCGAATGAAGGGCAAGCCATTCCTTGTACCACTGTGATGCCCATGGTCATGTGATCTTTCAGTGTGTGCTGAGATTGTCGTACCTATTGCCCACAGGTTTGACATCATGGCTGAGGAGATGCGGGGCACAGTCTTGGAGAGTTCCTTCCTGGGAGCGGACTGCACGTTGAATCGAAGCAAAGAGAACAGGGTCGTGTATCGCATCCCGGCAAATATCGAGACTTATGACCTCAAGGTAGGACAGTAGAAGGACAGTTACATGTGGGATCCAGTGTACAGGTTCGGAATGTATGAAGCTTTATTCTATATGTTATTAGTAAATAAATACCTGGTCCTGTTCTGATCTGATTCATTTTCAAAGTATCATCCACATCACAATTCATGTCTCACAGAGGTATGATGTGCATTTATTTTGTGAGATTTGGATGAATTAGAGATTATAGTATATGACTCATTATACTGTATATATCTAGGGTTGCAAAATCCCGGGAATTTTCAAAGTTGGAAACTTTCCATGGGAATAAACGGGAATATAAGGGAATTAACGGGAATAAATGGGAATTAATGGGAATAAACTGGGAATTTTGTATTTGGCAAGTTAGTATATAACAGAGACCTTAATGTAGTTGGAAAAAACCCTACTTTCACATAATGTTAGTTAAAACAACCTGCTTTAATGCAAATTCAATTGAATTTCTACCCTGCACACAGGTCAATTGCATGCACACAACCATCAACATAGGCTACTAGACATACTGTATAAGAAACCTAAAACGGTGAAAACGTCATTGCAAACGTTATCTCATGTGGGAATAACTGGTGGGAAACTGGGGGAAGTTTGCGAACAGTTCTTGGAGTGTCATCACTTTTGTCCTCATGCAAATGGAAGAACGTAATTTTGCATAAGCTCTAATGGGATGATTAATAATCATATGGTCATATTACTGGTCTGATTTAGCTTGGTACTTTTAAAATAATCACAATCTGTGAGGTTTGGGGTCATACATGTCTGTAATGTCGGTATTTTTTGGCCAACTGAGGATTAAAATAAATTCATTAAACATTTTTGTAACAAGTCGAGTTCAGTCAGTGTTCACGGCAGTCTTGGCTAGCTAATGTAAGCTGCTAGTAAAAAACTAAATTCCCGTAAATTCCCATTAATCCCCTAATATCCTGTAATTCCATAAAAGTTTCCAATATTGAATATTTCCAAAATTCCCCAGCTTAACATCC
>NC_085007.1:19966047-20026047 GCF_963854185.1 Sardina pilchardus | reverse complement strand
TTGCCATACATCTATTGTATACATACTGTATACTTATATAGTATACAAAATATATCACAGTCATAATCATTTTGCAATAGTATTCCATCAAAGTAAATGTAGTGTTTTGGATTTCATTCAAAATAAATTCTCTCCTAAAGTCCTTCTTCTAAATTGACCTGTGGCTCTGTTTCCCTTTAGAGAAGGCCTGTGCCAAGCCCTCTCTCCCAGCTGAGATGACCATGTTCCCGGTGAAAGCGGAGTATGCGGTCGGCGAGAGCTTCGGCGTGGCCTGCGCTGCCCGAGGCCAGAGTCCCTCTGGGTCTCGCTACTACACCTGTACGAGCAGCCTGAGCTGGGAGCCACTCATCCCTGAGGATATCCAGTGCCAGGAGGGTAGGTTCACGACACATGACTAGGAATGATCTCCCGGGGCCCCACAACACTTTGTAGGAAAGGGGGAAAGTCAGGGTTGTCCAATCTATGAAACCACATAACCTTACAATTACATAAAACAGTGGTATTAAACACATTATTATTGTTATGTTTGATTAGTCATTCCAATCAAGCAATCGACCCTGATTGAATCCCATATTGTGAGCGCACCGGGCACTGGGACAGACATTAAATGATAAAAAGCAAGTTGATTACCAGTAACTATTCAGATTTAGATTTTGTTGAATTGTTGTGATGCTTGAAGTCAATACAATACAAATGCAATACAATTTTCTTTACAAGAAAAGAACAGAACAAGAACAGTCAGTGAAAACTAGCTGTATTTCATTCTGTGTGCATAAAAGCGCATGTATAAGGGAAGTCTGTGATTCCTCCTCAGATAAGCCATTTGTGCCTGACAGCAACTGTCCCAGGGGGGAGAAGCAGGACGGCTCCGGTAAATGTGTGTGCATCCCACAGGAGGAGTGCAGGTGAGACTACACTTCCCACTGTGCCACACACACCACACTCACAGCTGGACACACACACACACACACACACACACACACACACACACTCACACACTGCACTCACAGCTGGACCCCTCCCTCCCTCCCTCACAGTGCCTCCAGCACCTCCAGCACATCTCACTCTCACTGTTGGCCTTAGCCAAATCACCACCACAATACAGCCTACTAGCTATTAATTAATCATGTTCAGTAATACCAGTATGTCACTACCAACTGTAGCATAAATAAATTAGAATAATTACAAATATAATTATTGCAATTCATTAAAATATGATGCAAATACAATAATGTATTATTTAGTTTTCACAATGTGTGTTGTTTGTTTGTTTGTGTGTGTGTGTGTGTGTGTGTGTGTGTGTGTGTGTGTGTGTGCGTCTAGCTCATACAAGAAGGATTTCTGTGTCCTGGATGCGGCAGCAGACACCTTCTCCATGATGTCTTTCTGCGGCTTCCACTCGGGCCGTTGCCATGGGGACCGGCTCTTCTTGGCAAGCGACGGACCGTGCCCGAGCGACTCATCCAGCCAGGACTGGGCCCGCTACCGCGCACAAATGTCCGACCAGAGCGCCGTCCAGCAGGCCTGTGGCTCGGACACCTGTTACGACTGGGAGACCTGTTCCTCAGGTACAGCACGTTCACAAACACCCCCCGCACACACACACACACACACACACACACACACACACACACACACACACTATAAATAACTCAGCAGATGAGCATGTATAATATGAGCAATCTGGCGCCCTCTGTCACGAGGACTGGGACATCATACACAAATAGAACTGTAAAATAAAAGACTGCAAAAATCACACAGCACGTGCATCCAGCAATCACAGCATGTGCAATCAGCAAATACACCTAACAGAATCCAGTAATAACATCTACCAATTTCACAAACGAAATAGGCTAATCATATTTACCAATTTTACAAATCCACACATAACTTATGGAGTAGCTTTAAAGATCCTAGCTTGCCTATTCTGTGATGAAATGCAAAAGTGCAGAATGTTTCTTGGTGTATTAAGCCCCCAATGTTGTCTTCAAGGCAGCGCTGCCTGGAAGGTGCTAGAATTAGACATGCATAAAGGTTAGGGTTAGGATTAGATAACTTTAAATCGCCTGTGGCAGCGCCGAAGACGATGTTTGGAGGCTTAAAACACTATCGAGCGCAGAATACACTTCTCTGACGCTACCCTGATCCTACTGAAATGTGGTGGCCATGTGCTCCTGTCTGTGTTGCCACAGATAAGTGTGGGTGTAAGTTCCCGCGTGACTGCGCTAAGGACGCCCCGGTGGCGTACTGCGTGAGGATGCTGAGGACTAAGAGCCAGAGGAGCATGAGTGTGTGTGCCACAGCCTCGCTCAAGTGTCTGCGCATGGAGATGGAGATTCTGAAGGAGGGCCCCTGTGATGAGGCATGAGAGGGAACGTGTCCATGGAGTGTCCATCAAGGGTCCATGGTGTTTTTTTTCAGTCATCATGAAGTTCAAAATTACCACACGCTACAGTATGCATAAAAGTTTTTTTTTTTTTTTTTTAAATCACATGACATAATGCTCCAGATCATTTAGAAAGGCCTTGTGTGTGAACAGGTCTGTGTTCAGATACATAAAGAAGGCTTACATGTATTTTGAATTAAGCTACATATACATAATCTGTGTAAAAAATACACCCTAATTTTGAGATTGAGATACAAAAAATTGTTTTACTCAACGTAACCAGGGGCGTTGATAAATGTAGAGGATGTTGTATGTTGACTGTTGCCACTAGAATGTTTTGTGGATGATAGTTGGAAAGGTTGCTGTGTAAATGTTTAATTCTGATGCAATTGTTCATTTTTTTAAAGAAATGTATTCATTTTTTGTATCCTCTTTTACATAAAGTTTAAAAATATATGTCATTTTGTGTTAATTTGATTGGTTTTCATCCAGACTTACCTACACTACTCACCCAAAGCTTATCTTTTTTATATCCATCCTGGTTGCTCTGAAGTATGATTGAAACTTTTGAACAGAAGTTACTGGTCTGCTTCTAAAATATTATATGAAAAAGTAACTCTCTATGCTTTGTCTTTGATCCGCTGTGGACATCTACTGTAGCCTTGCCCCACCTGTCTACAGTACATACTTCCGCTCAATTTCTTTTCCCTACAGTACCCCAACTGGAATAGCTTGATCCGCCCTTGTTTACTCCGGCAAGAGCACCTCCGTCCAACCAGAGAACAGAGGGCGTTCCTGAGAGCGATGACATTTAAGTTGCAAGCCTGTCGTTATCGCCGTCCCCTGTGATTAACATACGTCATTATCAAACGTTAGTGATTGAACTCCAAGGATTTCAAACTTCAGTCAAGCGTCCCCCAACCAGGAAATACACGTTTGCCAATGGATCTAGGCCAAACTCTCTCTGAAGTCACGAGAGTCATGGTCTCCAGGCTAATGGACATCATGATGTTATGGTAGTGTATGGGGTCATTCTTTAGTGGCCGTTCACTGTGAAGCATGAATCATGTGATCTTTTTATTAAAATGTATACCAGCATATGATGATAATGCTGCATTTAGTTCATACATTTCATGATGGATACATTTAAAAAAACAAACAACTTTCAAAACAGGATGAAGTGACCAGGTCCAGTGGCGACCATGGCAGGAGCTTCAGGAGCTGCAGGCTCCAATACTGGACACGACGAAGGGCTCGCTATGGCACCTCAGCATGCCCACTTCACACTCCGACATGGTGGTGGGCGCACTGCCATCTCCCAGAGCCACACACAGAAGGCTGTCGGCCTCTGGACACTCCTCGGGCTCTTTGCACACGCAGGCTTGACCTGACACCAGGCCACAACAACAACAACAAGTCAATGGCCAACTCAGAGCACAGATATCCTCAGACAGCTATACTAAATGTATTGATGTCATAAAAGATACAGTATTAGTTGGCCAGTCTTTGTTTTTCTATTTGTTGACATTGTTTACATTTAGCAGCTACATCTCAACAACTTCTCCTTCTGAGCACAACAGTTATATTGCACATTTCCTCTGTATTATGAATCACAAGAGATGTGTAAATAAACAATGTCAACAAATAAAAAAAACAAAACAAAGACTGGCCAACTAATACTGTATCTTTATGACATCAATACATTTAGTATTGCTGTCTGAGGATATCTGTGTATAGTAACATTGTTACTATAAATGAACGCCGTAAAAAAAACTCTAACCTTAATAGAAAATTAAAAAACAAAACTTAAAAAACATTCCATAAGGGACAAGGGACTACACAGAGACGCAGAGAAAAGCGTCAGGAAAAGACAGGAAATTGGACCACAGACTTACCCGTGCACTTCTCCCAAGGTCGGCAGTCCTCGCAGGAGGTGAAGTCCTGTTTGGGCCAGTCACATGAGCTGTCATTGACTAAGGTGTAACTCCTGCCCAGACACTGCAGGGCGCCAAGCTTGCACACGCCCACCGGGCTCATCCTGTCTGCCCGCAGGGAGACACACACTGGGAAAGAATGCCTGAACAACAGGGAGGAATGGCTGTGATTCGTTGAAATTGTATTAAAACGATAGCAATGGTGGCAATGGTTGCTTGACACAAAGCAAAAATGAAGTGGGATGAACCAGATATATGATATGTCGGCATGGGTATTTGAAGACTGCTTTCAAATGGATCCTTCATAAATCAATCAATTAAGTATGTATGCATATTTGCTTTGGCTTGTTGTGTGGAGGGGATTGATATTTTTCTTAACAGACAACCGTTCTCCATACAACATCATTTGGATCTGCTTACAATCGACCTTCCCTCCCACAAACCCCAACCTCACACTGTCTCACGTTCCCTATTTAGCGTCTCATAAATAAGAGGTGTTGCGTCTCGCCGTCCCTGCTGTGTCTTATATTAGATGAGGGACTCACTCGCACTCATTTGGAGCTTTACACACACACTGCTCCTTCCCCGGCTTCTCCCAGGGTTTACACCTCAAGGCTGGAGGGACGGTGGTCTTTGGGACTGCAATGCAAAAGAGTACAATAAGTCACGCTCAATGGTGTTTTGAACCCCCAACGTCATCTTCCAGGCAGCGCTGCCACTGTTGACTTTAAGGCACTTAATCCTACCCCTACCCCTAACTCTAACATTAACCCATGCCTAACCCTAGCGCCTTCCAGGCAGCGCTGCCTTGAAGACAATGTTGGGGGCTCAAAACACCAAGAAACATACTGTAAGTCACACTGTATTCATCTAGTCAGCACACTAGATACATGCTTGGAAATATTTTGGATCTCAAGTGATATATACTGAAGCCTGAAACCTAGAACTACCTCTGAGTTGCAAACCTCATTAATTTACACACACGTATTGCAATACATAGATAAGATATTTAAATCAGATGTTAATTAGATTAGATTTAGGATTTCCCAGCATAGTGAAGAATAAAATCTGCCTGTATCAGTCGGTACAGGATTGCTCATCCTATTCAGCATCCTTTGCACATAACATAATTACATAGGCTTCAATCAGAGCCCCCATTCTCACACCTAGTCGACACTCCACACTGTCTGCTGGGGGAGACCACATGAGGCTTGAGCTGCAGGCCACCTCAGACTCCCCCACTCTCTGCATCCCATCAGGACAGCTCAGGGACACTCGGTCGCCAATCTGATAGGTGGGTTTAACAGGGGAGCCAATCACAGCTTGCTGAAGAGGAGGGGCATCACAAGCTGTCTCTGATTTACAAAAAAAAAAAAGAAATGAAAAAAGCGTTAGAGATGTTTTCTGACATTTTTTTTTTAGATATTCTTTTGAAAGACAGCATTTAAAATAAGGCCAAACTGCTTGGCTTAGTTAGCACCTGACACTTTCCAATTAAGAGCATCGAGTTTGTTTTTCACAGGTTGCTTCCAGACACCAGATGGTGCTGCTGATACCCAGCTGCTCTGCCAGCCAGCGTGCAGAGCACGTTCTCCTCAACCAATTGCGTTTTAGGTCAACCGCATCCCTTAGTCAATGCTGCACTGTCTAACTGGATATAGTGTAGTGTGTTAGAGTCCGCAGAGGAGAGTTCGCTTCCCAGATCCTGTCGTGTTTTCATGTCTTACTTTTGCACTCCATCTGTCCTTTCCTCCACGTGAGGTCGTCTGTGCACTCAACAATCTTCTGCCCTTGGAGGTAGTGTCCATCAACACAGGAGTATTCCACCTTACTGCCCACTGCATACAGATCTTTAGGGGTCTGAAACAATGAGTTTGACAAAGTGTGGGGCATTTTGTGAATTACAACTCAAAATCAGAAAAGGTTGGGATATCAACAACGTCACTAGCCTGGCTATCACCATACTAAGCTCTGTCTTTTAAGATTGAACATTAGTCTGGGGAGTGTGCGCTGTATTTGTAGTTCAAATACGCTTGGATAGTCCTTCAACCAATCAGACCAATGATCCGGGTGCACCTGGTGGATAAGCCAGTTTGTGATCCAGCAAACGTGGATTGGGAGCAGGAGATATAAATATGCAGTCCAATCCAATCACCGGCAGATCGGGCTGGGTTTACCCAGTCTACAACTTTACCGCATTTCATTCTCAAAACTCAACTGGTCTCCTCAGTTCCTAAACATTTACAGAGTTTAGTTAAATTAAGAGGTGAAACCGCACAGTGGTGTATACCTCTGTCCCAACTTTTTTTGAAACATGCTGCTGCCATCAAAGTTCATCAAATGAACTTACATAGTCAAAATTGCCATTTTCAACATTTGATGTTGTCCATGTCCGTTTTGCGGCTAAATATGGGTTTTCACAATGTGTTTTTATTCACATTTTACACAACATCCGAACTGATTTAGGGTTGTAGATTCATATGATTCATATTCATATGACAGTAGTGAGATTATAACTGCATAACTGAGATTATAACTGACTGTGAACTCACCAGTACGAAGCCATTGATCAGGGCAGGTGGAGCTTTGCAAGACCTCACAGGGACAACAGAGGGGTCAAAGCAGTGGGGCTCCATCATCCTAAACAGGAACCCACAATCAGGAAAAATAGCCTATATTCCACTTACACATGTTCTTTTGCATACTGGGTAGCCATGTAGTACTGAGGGGTATCCAATTCTTCCTAAACCAACAAAAAGCGTCATGCTCCTACCACAACAAAAATGTTACACAGTGTATTACCGGGCATTCCAGCCTTGCATCCACAATGTCAGTGACTTCATTCTACTTATTGTCAATTGAATAGAATAGAATAGAATAGAATATATACTTTTTTGATCCCGTGAGGGAAATTCAGTTCTCTGCATTTAACCCAATTTAACCGAATTAGTGAACACACAGCACACAGTGAACACACAGTGAGGTGAATCACACAACCCAGAGCAGTGAGCTGCCTGCCCAACCAGCGGCGCTCGGGGAGCAGTGAGGGGTTAGGTGCCTTGCTCAAGGGCACTTCAGCCGTGGTGGACTGGTCGGGGATCGAACCGGCAACCCTCCGGTTACAAGCCCGATGTGCTAACCAGTACACCACGGCTGCCCCTAATTGAGCACCAAAATGAGTTTCAAGCTCAACATTGTGTTGCTTAAAGATTCATGCCTAACTGTCTGAAATATGCAGTCTCTCAGCACTGACATTTTGAGCAATTCATAACAATAACACAAATAATAGTGTTACCCTAATACCTAGTGGTAAATAATTCACTTTTGATATGGTCCTGCGAAAAGACTATGTAGGCAGCTTTAGTGTGAGCTGTATATCTATGATAGAGCATAGCACACAGTTTCATATGTGATCATAGACACATATAGGGAGCCTACTGTAGATGCTCATATGCATCAGTCTCACCGAAGGTAGTCCATATCTGGGTCTTCACAGGGTTGCTTCTCCACAGCCTCTCCACTGCAGTGCATACCTCCTGACCTTGGCGAGGGATTATTGCACAAACGACTCCTTGACCTTTGACCCCCTGAACAAGCTGTCCAGGTAGACCAGCAAGACCAGCCTCCATCAATGACACCTGCGAGAAAACACCTGACAGTTAGTCAACATCCTGAAACTCTGATGCTCTGTAGCTGAACTGAAAAATGTTTGCGGTAATTTAGGTAAACAGATTTGCTTTTTTTTCTTCTTCCTCTTTTAATTCAGTGACGTGAAATACATATGTAAGTCTCTTGGAAATCTCCGGGATTGGTTGTACTGAGTAAAAGTGTGGTGTTATGAAATGATATTACTATCATTGTTCAACACTTAGCAGCCAGAGGTCATTCTTTAAGTGCCACGGTACCTGGCTGCCCTCCGACGACGGAGCCGCCCTGACAGGCCAGGCCATGCGTGCCCGGCTTGCAGAAACAGGAGCACTGGGAGCCTGTGATCTTCGGCTGCCCGTTGTTGTTGCAGGGCCTGCAGTGACAGGCGTCCTGCTCCACCAGATACTCCTCTAGCGCCCTCTTGAGGTGGAGCTTCTTCACTCCTGCACATGGCACCTCTTTCACAAGCTCGTATAGAGGCCTCAGCTGCAATGAGAGATTTGTCTCAGTAATTAAATGGGTTGGTTTATGTGATACCATAATGCATCCTTGTTTTATGTTGATAACCTTGAGTGCGGACCTTTTCCTTGATGACCACAGGAAAGGACTTCACTGTTCCAGCCCATTTAGTGTACATGTTGTGGTTGGCCTCAGGGTCATTGAGATTCAGATGTTTCAGACCTTCTGCATATGCCGGATACCCTCCAGCAATGTTGGGATGGATTGAAAACCTCGATGGATTATCAACTGGAAAGGAATACTGTATATGAGAATAACTACATACCAGTGCCAGTTAGTTCAAAAAGAACTTGATAGAGAGACAGGAGAACGTTTTGACTTCTTTTTACTAACTACTCTACTCTTTCATTTTAACACACATGCGCATTCTTTGAGGACTGACCTTTTTTTTTGATCAGAGTATTATATACTTTGTCGCATTTCGTTGTCTTTTTTTTCCAAAATAAGATCCTCTTTACTCGTGTTATGCATCTGTGGAAGTCTTCCACAGTCTGGCCTGTCAGGGAAAAGCAAAAGTTTATTGTCAGAATGACATGACAGCAGGTGATGACACACCACCAGTGACAATTCTTTCTTGATAACCATTCATTTTTAGTGCAGCCATCCATCCACACACTGTTTGTCTCAGTGTATAACCCATCCACACAGTGTCTCAAAGTGTAATCCATGTTAATCCAATGACCTTGAGTTACGACTTATGAGCACCTTTGCTTTGCCCACAGAGCTACAAGCGCAGAGCCCAAGTACCAGAGAGCATTCAGGCTGCTGACCCCTAAGGTCACTTACTCTGCTCATAGTACGAGCTTGAGTCCAACTCCAGCAGGAACTCAAAGCGGCCCCCCAGCGACCCCTCGGACATGTAGTGGGTCCCAAACCTCTGGAGCACGCTGCGGTAGGCCGAGGCTTCGTACGAGACGGGCAGACCCGACAGAGCTTTCCAGAACTCCTCAGACAGAGGGAGGTATCGGGGAGCGTTGTTCTGAAACTGGGCAACCTCCACCTCGCTCTTAATGATCAGCAGTTTGTAAGACTGTGGGGTGGGCCAAGAGAAATGAGTAAGAGTGGAACATTTCCCTTATTCCTCATTTCTATCCCTTTACTATTGTAAGTGGCACTCTTGTCTTCCGTGGCCACTGTAACGTGGTTCAGGCGACTAGCAAACAATTTGACACGACAGTTCCAAATTTTTTTCCAAAACTCAAAAATCATTTTCACTGTTTAATAATAAAATAATGTGTCAAAATACAAAATGAAATCTTGCTGCAATAAACTAATCAACTTAATATGTTATCTTCTTTATGTTTATGTCGACGTCGACGTCGGTCAGAAAACTGTATTGCCTCTTGGCCTGACCGCATTACAGTAAACTAAGCGCACATTTGCATGCGTCACATGACCCACACGGCAGATCCCAGTGCTCCTCCCCCATACAGATCAACGCATAGCAAACCAAAAAACAAATAATAATAATTTGTAACATACATTAAACTCAAATTGGCTCTTACAGCTATGCCCCTTGAAACTCCGAATGACATGTGAAGTCCATACATTATGGTTATGGTTATGGTTATGGTTATAGTTATTTGGCAGACGCTTTTGTCCAAAGTGAATTATTTAGAGCAGAATCTAAATCAAAGAGAACAAATGTTTCTTTATATTCTATCTTTTCTTAACCACTTTCAATACATTACCTTGTCTTTCTTTAACTCGTAGTGAGACGTGTAATGATCATGACCACCATTAATCTTGTGCCTTTTCTCAAAGTGCTTCATGTAAGACCAGGAGCTGTCGTAGAGCTCCTCGCTGAAGTCACTCTCAGCCCCCACCTATATGGAGATTTGAGAAACTTTTTTTCATACTTCAAAACAGTGCTATTTACTATCGGTCTGCCATCTATAGGACAACTGAATTTCTGTAGCAGCACCAAACACTGTGGGGCCATGTTTACCTGAAAGGTGTACCTGAGGATACTTTGAGGGAGTCTGTAATAAGACCTGTGGTCGCCACTGAACACCTTCCGGCACTGACCACCAAAACTCTTGGTATTAATGACTGGGGCCCTCAGCTTCTCCGTTAATGTGTCATACCTGCAGGATAAAAACAAATAGGTGTGTGTTTGAATGTGTGCATGTGTGTGTGTGTGTGTGTGTGTGTGTGTGTGTGTGTGCCTGTGTGCCTGTGTGTAAACTCACCCTAGCCCACTATGTTCAGAATGCGGAGGGGTCTTCTGCTCATCACATACAGTGTTACTGGTGGCTTCATCACAGCGCTGTTCATCTAGGCTGTCCTCCTCACAGTCATGGTCACCATTACATACCAGAGAAGCACTTACACACTTGCCTAAAATTACACATGGATACACACAATGAGAGAGTGAGAGAGAGAGAGAGAGAGAGAGAGAGAGAGAGAGAGAGAGAGAGAGAGAGAGAGAGAGAGAGAGGTCGGGGGGAGGCATGTTATAACTAAATGCACCTAAACAGACATATTTGAGCCCTCTGTTAAGTGAGGTGAGTTGAGTACCTGAGGAGCAGCGGAATCTGTCTCCACAGCCGGATTCCAAGGGACACTTTTTAGCGGGGACACACTCTTGAGTCTGAGTGGCCTGTCCTGTGCACGGGGCTCCCCCAAACTGAGCAAAGGTCTGTACAGAACGGGTGCGCCCCTGACAAAGATGTGGAGAGACAGACTGCATTGAAACATAGGCCCATACTTTGTAACAGCACAGACACGCACAGACACTGATCTGTACACCGAGCTGAAACACAACATCTGTACAAACAGACTTAGAGTCTGCTTTGCACTGTACAATTCAAATTCAATTATCAATTCTGAATCACCACCTTAATCAAAGAACTAAAGAGGGAAACAAGTCACAAGAAAATCTCATGGAACCTGTGTTTTGGTGCAGCCATCACACTCTGACCAATCTCCATAAGGTCCCCATTTGCATGCTACCTGCTGCACACAGCTAGAAACAAGCACAGCATAAGTAAACTGCTCTGAAGTCAGCTTCATAATGAATAAGAAAGCGATACATTATTATTATTATTATTATTATTATTATTATTATTATTATTCAAATATCAAAATGGAGTCATTTGTGCCATGAGGGGTGTTTTACTTTCACCCAATTCTGCAAAGGGAGATATTTGACATTTGCAGACATGGGACTTACACTCAGAAGGTATAACACAGAAAACAGAAGTATAAAGCATACAGTAGTACTGATTGGAGTTCAGTGGAGTATACTTACTGAGTGTCTGAGAACAAGTTGACAAGAATCACGACCAGGAAAATGAGAAATGAATGGTACATCTGTGCAGATAGTACCATACTCATGTTTACTTATGTTGATAGATTTCCAGCATTATTAACACTTTTAAAACAGAGTCAGCACAAATGATTGTACATATTTTCCTCTGGAACAGTACCAGAGGTCAACATTTGATGTACTGTAATCTGTATTTACAGAGAAATGTATGTCTATCACAGGATTATGCTATAATTGTATTCATTTCGGATCTCTATCGGAACTATACATTGGTTTAGGCTTTTAGACTTAAAGTGAGCAACATTGAATATGGCAAATCTGAAATACAGAGCTGAATGTGACAACTTAGACTACATGGAGAAGGTGAACTGGTAAGCCTCAATTACTGTGATGACTATTTTTCCTACAAAAACAGGCTCAGGAGGCTAGGATACAATACTGGTAACACTGAGAAAAATGTCTAATGCGTCTGCTTACCTCCATGATGGGCGCCCAACTCCCCAGAGGACATGTGTGTATAAACTACAAATCATTAGGATTTCACAATAGCCTGCTTCTTACCAGCAGAGGCTTGCTATTACAGCTGCTGGAATTTCCAAAGTGTGCAAAACTGATCCCCCCTGGAATCATTAGTAGTGGCGTACTTCTCTCAGCAAGACTGTTACAATACACACCATTTAACATTGGTTATGGTCGAAATATATGGTCTTGGAGTACGTTTTAAAAGTCTGGTAGTTTGCTACGGGATCAAAGAAAGTTTTATTTTCCCCCACAACTGAATAATGTGTGATGAAACAGCACAGTGTTCTAGTCTTTGGAGTATCTGCCTCATGAGTGGTTGTGCAATGTTTGTTTGTCTGTTGCAGGCAGCCCTTAACAGATGATACAAAGGTCAACAGGCTATTACTGACACATTTGGGTTATTTTGTTTTAAATTTGAGTGACAAAAAGGTTTAGGTATAATAGGTTTGTCCAATTTTGAGGGTTTATATAATGTTAAGATGATGGCACATTACACAGTAATACAACAAATTACCTTTATCATCACAGTGTTTCCGTAACATTTATCTATCAACTTTATTAACAGTGACCTCACCTCATACGTCATACGTTGTACGTGCGTAATGTGTGTTTTCTATAAATTATGGCACACAATTAAAGTCTTTCTCTTTTCCGGCCTACAACCGATGTGAGCAATGATTGCCTCTGTGCATGCTATTGGTTTTCACACAACGAATATGGCTGCGCCAACAAACTCGATGTACAGATATAAGCACTTGTAAATGAACATTTAAAGGCCTATCCGTTCTTCATAATGAATTCTAATGTAATCAATTCAAGATTTAACATCTGAGCCTGTATCAGAGACTATAGTGTGTGCTCTGATAAGGCATCTGGTGTGAATGGGTGAGGTGCTTCAGACTTGTATAGCTGTGTGATTTATGCAAAACATATTAGTTCACTTTACATTTTGTCCCTTACAACTGGAAATGGTGGCCATACTTGACCATAGGATAATGTCTGAGTCACTTAAATATATAAATAATTGAATGCTGGCAGAGTGATATTTAATTTGCCCAGGTAGTATTTTCTTTTCAAATGTGTAGCATTTAAAACAGTATTGCTGTTTTTATTATGCTTTGATAAGATGACAGTTATATAATGATAATATATTAACACAAGACAAGCAGAAGTTCAATATGACTGATTTATTGAAAAAAAAAAAAAAAAAAGGTATGCCGTTATTAAAGTGTGTGCAGTGAGTGTGCAGTGTGTGTGTGTGTGTGTGTGTGTGTGTGTGTGTGCGCGACGCGTGCATGCGTGTCTGATACGTCCTGCATGCGCTCGGTGTAAGTCGAGGTCCAGGGGATGGTGTGGCAACATCTTCAGATGTCCAGGTATTGCGTCATCAGATGTCCAGGAGTCTTCAGATCCTCCAGGTGTCCTTGGATGTACTTCGTCCTCAGGAAGGTACTGGTGGGCCTCAACTAAACTGCAACAGGTATCATCTGTAAGGAAAGGGGGGGGGGGGGGGGTCATAGAGGGTAGGTGTTACTACACTACTTGTAATATATTACTGTATTATATTATTTATTATTAGTAATTTTATTAAAAGTATTAAAAAGGATATTAGGGTGATGGGAGCGTGCTGAGCAGCTGGTCCACCCGCTGCTCCAGGCGGCTGAAGAGCCCATCGGCGAGGGCCTGGGGACGGCTGTAGTCACTCAGCTCCAGAGAGAAGATCTCCTCCAGGAAGGCCAGGACGTCCGCCTACAAGCCATTAAACCAGTTAATATTACACTTTTGGAGTCGATCAGGAACATGTTCTCTGGGTGTGGTCAGAACTTACCCGCAGCATCTGCCAATATTGATCTGCAGCTGGTGACCAAACCTCAAGGGGCAGGATGGCTCTGACCACTGCAAGCAGCTGGTCAAGGAACCCACCCTGCACCTGCTATGGGTGAGAGAATAGAGAGAAACAGTGTCAGTCAGACACCTAAATTCAATGAATCACATCACAACAGGCACAGAAAGTGTAGTGTTGCTTACAGGGACCAGCTGGGGTGGAGCAGCGCCAAGCATGCCAAACAGCACCAACTCGAACACAATGTCAAGGGCGTTGACGTGGTGGATCTGAAACACAAACGTGACATGAATTTTACATCTATCCAAGAGATGTGTCTGTGATATGAGCTTATGATGCTAACATACCCTCGCCTCCAGAAGCTCCACTGGAATGCTCAGGGCATTCTCTGGGTTCTGGAAGTAGACCACCAGGTCATCAAAGGCCCGTTGAAAGAGATCTGCATCCTACAGGAGTGATAAAGGAGAGAGAATGAGACTCATGATAATGGCGTATGCTCCAACCATCAGGATGGGCATATTATCTGTAACATGGATATAAGATAAAACACACACCCTCCCATTCAGCGTGGCCAGGTTGCGCAGGATCATCTTCACGGCAACGCTGGCGAGGTTGCACTGCTGAGCCTCGCTGAGGAGGATCTGATGGAGAAAGGACAGGGTTTTGTAAAGGAATTGCTGTCATTATTCACACACACACACACCTTTCCTGCACAGAAGAGATGAGCTACTCACGGTGAAGGCCTGCCTGAGGGCTGTCAGTCTAGTCGAGAAGTCCGTCAGGCTCCTGGACTGTAAGAAGTCGCTGTCAAAAAGATTTTGTTAAAAAATGTAGTTAGTGCATTTCCAGACATTTTGACTGGACGGCCTCGGCAGTCAGTAACCATATGAGGTAAACTCTGCTCAGATGACGTTCTCAAGCATTTGCTCACATACCCAAACCTACATGTGAGAAGGGCTGTACTGTACTTACAAGAGTGAGGGGACCTCCCGAGCCTCAGGCAGGAGGCTGCTGTCCTCTGACCCCTACCGTTGGAGATATTCATTGACAAATCGTTAGAATGGTGAGGCAAATGCAGCTCCGCTAGTGTCAACAACAGCTTAGAAGATACATTTCTGTCAGTGATTGGTCGAGTTAAACCTGAGTGCTGAACATTACCTGGGCAGAGCTCTGGGCGTCGCCAGCAGCAGCAGCTGAGGCAGCAGCACCAGGTGGATCAGCAGGACCATCGGCACCATCAGCAGACGGGTCAGGGACCACAGGGGCAGGGACGGAGGTGGTTTCAGACCTCTCGGAGCTCACCAGGGATCCGTTGGCAGACAAGGTCACCCGCTTGTAGCTCGTGGAGGTCTGGATGACCTGATTACAGACCATATGTATGTAGGTGAAAAATTAAAACTTAAAACTCTATTAAAACTGCTCTATCAGTTTACACAAAAGGTAAAAAGACAATTTGGTCATAATCAAGATAATTTGTACCTGAACTCCATCCAGGAGAACTAACAACCTGGACTCTTGCTTACGGTGAGACTCTGCGCGGACGATGTCACCACAGCACCACTAGAAAAAGAAAACAAGGACACATTTGAATTAACGAATGATCTCCACACAGCTGTTGTAAGGACTGGTTGTACAGTAATTCCTCTTCAGCCAAATAAACACCATCTATACCTCGATGATGGTTGCAGCGTCAGTGCTGGTGTAGAAGTCACGGTTGCCCTGAGAACAGTGTGTTTTTAGGCTTTGATCAGTTACAGTCAATTGTAATACATAAGTAATACAATACAATAATAAGTAATACAGTATTATCTTTCTTTAGTCACCTCTGCATCCAGCATGACCTCCTCATCGGCAGCGAACGAGAACTGCGTCCTCAGAGATCCCTCCACTGTCTCCCCTGAGCACCGCCTCTCTCCGACCATCTGGATGCAAGACCACACACGTTACAAGGAGACAGGAGCATCGTAAATGAATTCATATCCATAAAATGGTATCTAGTTTCAAAACAGTTTCAAAATGGTGTAAGTGCATACCACAGCACCGCGGAAGGACAGGGTGGACGACCTGAACACCATGCCAGAGCGAAACAGGGGCTGGACATCCCACTGCAATTTCACAGTACATTATACATTTTCAGTAAGGCATAGTGACACTCTGAGCATTTACATTTTGAACTGGTTTCACTTGGTCATTTGGATACATATTCCTGTTCTTTGTTAGATGGTTAAGAAAGAATGACAACAGCACCCTTTCCAAAATCAAATTGATTAAATACCCCAGACGACTGCAGCTGTCCATCCGCACCATCCAGAGTGACCTATAAAGCAGAAAACTGGTTAAGGCCTGCTGTTGTAGCTTGTAGCCTATACTTGAGCTTTATCGCTTGAAGTACTGAGTAGAATACAACCAAAAGACAAGAAAGTGCCTGCTTACCTGATGGGGCATGACAGTCTCCACAAGGATGAATCCTGTGATATGAATCAAACGTTTAAAAAATGCCCAATTTGTTTCAGAAAACAACAGATTCTAAAAAGAGTGATCACTACACGTTAATGATGCGCACAGCTGCCAAACATATTACAGAGTAGTTAACCTGAAGTTTGATATAGGCTACTATAGTTACCGTCTGTCCAGTCCGGCTGTGTTCCCACCTCCACGGTCTCCCACACAGCCTGGGTTGCAGAGACAGCCGTCTCCTGCACCGCCTGGACACCGGCATCAGCCCTCTGACATGCTGCCTGGACGCCAGCCTCCATCGTTTCCCATTTGGACTGGGTCCCAGCATCAGCCGTTTCCCAGCCGGCCTGGGTCGAAGCCTCTGCTGTTTCCCAAAGTACTTGGGTCCCGGCGTCAGCCGTTCCCCATAGTACTTGGGTCCCAGCGTCAGCCGTTTCCCAACCGGCTTGGGTCGCAGCTTCAGCCGTCTCCCAGTCCGTCTGGGTCCCGATCTCGGCGGTCTCCTTATGCCACCTGGAAAGGAGAAAAACAGCGCCCACTGCTGTTGCAGTCAGGCCTGCTGTGCAGACCAGCACTGGGCGCAATCCTAATCTGGCAAAAAGGTTAGTATCATGTGTCGCCATTATATCAACAACAGTTTAAAAACAAACAAACAATCTAGTGCCTTTTGAATACGAGTATAGCTAGCAGCTAACGTTGCTAAGTCTTTTAGCCTAAAGTAGCCTAGCCTGATGGAAGTAGCACAAGGTTATCAACAGTTATCAAATCTTAAATGAAAATATAAATCAGAATATAAACAGCAGTAGCCTAGGCTGTGAAGATAGCTGGAGATGGCTCAATGAAATTAGCAGGTGTCAAAGTTGTCGTTGGAATGTCGTAAAGCGTCTGCTCTCTGTGCTGTCCAAGAACAACTGAATGAAAAATGCCCTTTTCCCCTTTATATACTATTTGTACGTTCTAGAATGGAATTTCTGCAAAATTCCATGTCGACATAGTAACTATCAAAGATTCTAGAATCTTTGGTAACTATGGTAGACTGGGTCAGGGTTCCATCAATGATCATTTTAGAATAGATTATTCCCCAATCCTTGAAATTACAAGGTCAGGTCAGGTCAGGGTTTAATCATTTTAGATTATCTAGGTTTCATGGACTTGAGGTCAGTTCAGTTGGACAGAAGTTTCAGCCTACACAAGAGGAAAGGTGTTACATGTCTTGTTCTACCCACAGTGGCCGATTAAAAACAAGCCTATATTCTTACAAATGTACACCTATCAAGCTTGTGGCATGCAGTCGCAAATGCCCTGTTGTAGCAAAAACAAGAGCGTAGATTTCTTTCCGCTATATGAATAAGTAATCAATAGCACCTCCCCAACTTCTTCCAGCTTCAGTGCTAACCCAAACCTTTCCTGCACACTTTGAGACATATTCTGAACAAATCAAAATCTCATCATTAAGTGACCATACTATGTATGAGACCAGACCAAAATCAGGACTGATGGTCCACAGTGAAGTAACCTTTTACCAAGTCAATAGAACAATCTTAGTGATATAAATAAATATATAAGTAGCCTATATGAATAAATAGCAATAAATACATAAATAAGACATTTAGTTATGTATGCATTTATTAGAACTCGTAGCTGCTACGATGTATTAAAATATAGTTTTTTTGTTGAAGTTTCAATGGTTTTGACACTGCCCCACTGCGAACAACGAGCTAGCTGTGAACACAAATGGCTGAAACGAAATCCAGACACCTTGAATTAAACTCAAAACAAAGCTTATTTAACGTCTCTACTGTTGAGTCAATCAATTATTTCCTAGCGGTGGTTTAGATGAGGTAGCTGCTATGTTTTAAAGACGGTTTTGGTGAGTTTCACTTTGTTTTCTAATGTCTATGCATTGAATGACCATAGTTCTAGTTCTAGCATTACTCGGCTAAGCTAGATGCTAGCGATGTAAAACCTATGCTATGTTAGTCCACCAAAGCACAGTTACTGAAGTTGTTTCACCAGCGTAGGAATGTTTAATGTTAAAGAAGTGAAATGTATGTAAGAATGTTCCTCAATTCCTTGACATTTTATGGATTAATTTGTGTTTTGAGTGACTGCTAAGCAAGTTCATTTCACGTTACCATGGTGACAGTTATTAGCAGATCTATCCTTATCGCTGTGTTTTAAAAGTCATAGAATCTAAACACTTGAGAGTTTTTACTGCAGTGGCGAGAGAAACAGTTATTTATTTGACGTATTCTTTCTGGCCTGTTGTGCAGGCCAGTTTCCCCCCCTACCTGGTCGGAAGAGTTTGTGGACAGCTCAACGGGATTCAGCGTAGCAGCTAACTGCGAGACAGCATGAGAGATATTTCAAAGTGGACACTAGGTGGCGACTCGAGCCTAGCAGCTACCCAAGGAAATCCTGAGCATGAGGAAATCGAACCTGCAAGGGACGAAACCGACGAAACACTAGCCTAGAAATCTAGTAGACGTTCCTATCAGCAACAAGGTCTGGCTGGTCAGGCTACACCGCATTCGGACCTGAACAAATTGAACTGAGCTATCTTTGAATCACATTGGATATTGACTGCCCTTTTGAACAAATCCAATTAGACGTATCTTCTGAACTGAAATTATTGTTGCAACAATATAGGGTTGCAGTGAAACAAGTGATAGGCCTACACAATCATGATGAAGGACTGGCTGGCATCTTAATACACCTTTGTCATAGCATACATCTGATAACAAGGCACACAACTGAAAACATACAGAGTAAACATGGTGTTCGGTCCTTATGTGAACAGTTCAATGACACAGAGTTTGATAAGGAGTAAACAGTTATAACATTCCTTGTGTGATAATGTACTGTACACACATGCACGCCGCACGCGCACACGTACACACGTACACACACACACACACACACACACACACACACAGATAGACACATATATTTATTCTACCATGCATAACAGCATCTGTAATGATACACACAGTCCACCTTTCTTCAAAACCATAAGTGTTCCTGCAAACAGTATGATTATGTAAATGTACTATACAGAGTTAAAAGTAAAATTTCCTCTAGCCTGTAGCAGATATATATATATATATATATATATATATATATATATATATATATATATATATATATATATATATATATTTAAATTTAAATCAGTACGAACAAGTGGCACTAGTCCATTGAAACATTAAGTCTTTTGTTCCTGAAGGTAAGATGTCCCATATACCCACATGTTCTGATAGTAACTTCCTTGGGCTGAATAAATACCATGACCACAACCATAACCATAATTTGACATTATCCAGCAGAAATGAGTGTGCTACATTTGTCAAGAATCCCTGGGAGAACATTCCTGGTCAGATTTGCTGCATTGGTCTTAGGTTTGAAGCCACCTGTTTTGTTTAAGAAAAAGAGTGAACATCTAATTATACCAAACAATATTTGGGACCAATAATACAAAATACATAAAAAAAAATCACATGCAAATATATTTAAAGACTTCATAATGAGACTTAAAAATTAGACACACATCCCTGAAACAGACAATCAAACCAGACTATCCTACGACTATTCGGATAAATATTTTACACATATATCTGAATCATAATTTCTGAACTGTAAAGTCTAAAATTGTGTTTATTGTAAACAAATAAAAATGACTCATTGTTTTTATTTGATTACATGACTAACCTTAAAATCGGTTCCTGTGAAAGCCCGAATATCATCAGGGGACAACCCTTCCCATATTTCAACAAGGGTGAGACCAGATGTCTTATCCACATCAAATACAGCCTGAAAGGAAGAGATAGAATGACACATGTGTGTAGTGTGTGTGTGTGTATGAGAGAGAGAGAGAGAGAGAGAGAGAGAGAGACATTTATGTAACAATTGCTTTAGCTATACAAATGTCACTCTAAATATTTGTCATGCCTATAAAGCACCTGTAGAATTTGAATTGAATGAGAGAGAGAGAGAGAGAGAGAGAGAGAGAGAGGTTGAGAAGTTGGATACAACCGTGTGAAGTGAATTCCGTGTGGAAACATTGTGACGTTGTGGAGGAGAGAGAGAGAGAAAGAGAGAGAGAGAGAGAGAGAGAGAAGTTGGATACAGTGTAGAAGTGAAGAGGTAAAATAGTGACGATCAGTCCCGACCTTTTCTGTGATAATGCGATCCACACAGTGTTTGCCAGTAAGGGGTAGAGTGCATTTATCCAGGATTTTGTGTTTCCCACCCTGATAGAAGGCAAGAGGTCACCATGAAACCAGTCCACCAAAGCTTATCAGACGTGTGTTTGTTTTATAGTGAAGAAATGAATTACCTTGGCAGAGTGCTCCATGGTGACCACTACTTTGGTTCCTGCACTGGACACTAGATCCATCGCGCCTCCCATGCCCTTAACCATCTTTCCCTGAAACGTGGAATAAGACACTAAGACATGACACTGCTTGCAGTCACACCACTACATGTTCGACAAAATCAGAAATAGGAAAAGGAAATACGAACATGCACACTCTCACACACACACATGCACACACATGCACACACATGCACACATTCACTCACTCGGTCACTCACTTACTCACACACACACACACACACACACACGCACACACATATTTAAAGAACATACAGGTATCATCCAGTTGGCCAGATCCCCATACTTAGACACCTGCATGGCCCCCAGCATCGTCAAGTCAATGTGACCTCTATGAGAGAGGAGAACAAGTTCAGTTGATCCAAAAATATCAGAATAGAAAACTAGAGAGAATCACAGAGAAAAACAGAAGCGGAGAGAGAGAGAGGGAGAAAGTACTAACCCCCTGATCATGGCAAAAGACTCATCACTGGAGAAGTAGGCAGCCCCAGGCATCACTGTAACCGTCTCCTTTCCTATAACCAAAAAAAAGGAAGAACCAAGTTTTGTTTTACAAGTAGTCATTAGAAAGTATCCAGTCATGTCCATATTTTGCTTTTCAGAATGTGTCACACGCTCCATCTTACCTGCATTGATGAGCTCTGGATCCACTTCACTGTCAGTTGGATAAGGCCCCTTTAAGAATAGTACCAGTGAACAGTGCAGTCAATGTCACCACTAAACCTGTATATTTGTAGGATGCAGAGGCAGACTACGACCTAATGGTCCAGACGGAGAGATTGTAACCTCATTTCACTTGAATGAAAATTTGATTACCAGATTGGCTGTTCCTGTAGATCAACTTATAAAGCAACACCAAGGTTGCGGATTGGATCCCAGAGACTATTATACTACAGGCAGAGGCTTTGCAGCTCTCCCTCAAACCTCAGATGCATCAGGTCCCTACGATAATATGTACGCACAGGCAAATTATATAAACTTATTTTACCAAAATTCATTTAATAGGTTTGGTGTATTTTTGGTACGCAGGTCTTTTCATTTGGAATCCTGTATTTCAAAATCAGTAAATCAGGTTTCTATGGCCAAGTATACTTGCATATACAAGGAATATACATGGTCTCTGCATTTATCTCATCCATGAGTTAGTGAACAAACACAGCACACAGTGAGGTGAAGCACACACTAACCCGAAGCAGTCAGCTGCCTTGCTACAATGGCGCTCGGGGAGCAGTGAGGGGTTAGGTACTCAACCATTTCCCCCACCCATGTTTTTCCAACTCGTCTTGCCCCCTAGTAGGCCATGGATACCCCCTCAAAGCAAAATGGTTAATAGAATATTTCAACGGCGTGAGCTACAAGAGTTTGTGTTCTCGGGAGTGCATGGAAGTCGACGAACATTGAAAAATCCAGGACTAACGTTGACCAAAGAAAATATTGTCGGAGAGCGTGGCGCTACTGGTGTGCTGTGCTTTTCATATGTTATTGTTATGTTGTGCGTCTCACCAATCCCAGAATGCCATTCTCACTCTGCAGGTGTACAGTGATGTCAGGGCTGATGTAGTTGCTGGCCATCATGGGGATTCCGATGCCAAGGTTGGCTTTTGACTGTTAAGGCAGTGTTGTTCTTATATAGTTATCATCACACAGTCCAGTCCTATCTTGTGCCTCACAAAACACAGAACAATTTTAACAGCATACGCAGTGGGCAAGCTACTTAGAACACATAGCTTAAAAGGGGCTTAAATGAAGCATAAGAGTAGCTTGTAGCTTAGCTCACTACATTTTGGCCATCACTGAGTATAAAGAACCTAGGATCGTAAGTTCAAACACTGGTGGGGTAGCTCAATGTTTCCACACTCGTCTACATAATGGCTTTGGTTCATGCATGAGACACTGTGCTTATTTCCTGACTTTGCACTTTGAGTTGTATATGATGGGCTGGATAAAAGATAGCTGTAATATTACCAGAAGGTGTCTTCTAATCTTCTAAGAACAAACAAAACACTCAAATTCATATTATCATATTCAAGTAATATAGCAATAGCAAGCAATAGGATTCACTGGTAAATACGTTCCTCTGAAATAAACAATTATCTCAAGTTGTCATAACAATGGAAAACTCCTTTGAGATGGGTCGTTTAGTCTGTGTTCCGCCCATAGACATAATAAGAGTGTGTTCTACAGTCTCTGGTCCCGCCTGAAGGATACCGTACATTCCGTCTTCAAACTCTAGGGCAGCGCGCCGAATGATCCTTTCCCTTGTGATGTCAGAGTCCTTACGTGGCTTAGGCTTCTGCTGTTGTTGATCGGACCGCACAGTCCTTTTCTGAAAAGTTGATGGACAAAGATGGGTAAATAATGTGGGCCATAAACTCAAGATACTTTCTTGATGCCCAAGGGGAAGTTCAAGTGTTGTATATCATTAGAAGGTTTTATTTGAAATACACCGACCTCTATTCTTTTCTCATAGCTGGCTCCTTTCACTACACGATCCACATAAATGCTTGGGACATGGATGTCCTCTGCAGCAAATGTCCCAATGTCTACCACTTCCTCAACCTGAGCAGGACACATATGGGGCTTCAGTTCACTGCAAGGATGTGCCTGGTGCTCAAGTGAAAGTGTTAGAGATACTGCATGTTTTTGTCATGTTATCAACATGTTAATGTTGAATACTGCATTTCTTTGTCTTTGAACAATGCACAATGACAAAAAAGTTTAATCGAAAGTAATCTAATAGTGCATACACAGAAAAAAAATTGTCTATGTTGCTCATGGCAGCAATGACATGGCAAAAATGGCAAATGAGCTCAAAATAAATCAATGAATATGATACATTCTGGGCAACAATAATGCAAACCTCCACTACTGTTATTTTGGCTGCCTTGCACATGGGTTGATTGAAGTTTCGAGCTGTTTTCCTGACAATGAGAGGCCAACGATGTGAGTAAATACTGACATCTACTGGAGTTTACATGTAATGATGGAAGAATGTGTACAGTATTATGCAGTGTGTTGGACTGATCACTTGTCACCAAGATACCAGGAGCTAACCAGCCTCTTACCTGAACACTAGGTTTCCCGCCATGTCACATTTCCAGGCTTTGATGAGAGCATAGTCACCAGTGATGGCTTTTTCCATCACATAATGCCTGCCATTGAATTCCTGCACCTGTGTTTAGAGATGAAAGTGAGAATTTCAGGGACAGAGGATGTTTCCCCCCCCCACACTCTTCCTTTAAGCTCTTAAAATAGTTTTGTTGTATATACTATACTATAGTATTATTCTTTCAAATAACAATGCCATTGGTTTGAATGGACTTCCAATCCCACCTCTCTCCTCTCACTGGCAATAGCCATGCTGCCGTCCTTATTGTACTTGATGGGGGCACCTCCCTCCTGCACCAGTGTGCCGTATCCAGTGGGTGTGAAGAAGGCAGGGATGCCCGCCCCACCAGCTCGTACCCTCTCTGCCAACGTGCCCTACAAGAGAACAACATACTGGCAGTGAGTATGTGTGTGTGTGTGGTGTGTGTGTGTGTGTGTGTGTGTGTGTGTGTGTGTGTGTGTGTGTGTGTGTGTGTGTGTGTGTGTGTGTGTGTGTGTGTGTGTGTGTGAGTGTGTGTGTGTGTTTGTGTGTGCGCTGGATGTTACCTGAGGGGTCAGCTCCACCTCTAGTTCTCCACATAGATACTGTCTCTCAAATTCTGCATTCTCCCCGACATATGACGAGATCATCCTTTTGATTTGCTTTGTTCTGAGCAAAAGGCCCAGGCCGAAATTATCTACTCTGAAACACACAGGGATACTTGAAAGCTAAACCTCCTAGATTCATAAGTTATTATCTATACTTCAGACAGCAGAGGAATATGGGTAATATGGTAATATATTTTATGGTAATATGGGCACTTCTGATCAATAAGCCTGCATTTAAATCAGTTACAGTATCACTACATCAGAATTTATGCATTTAATATATTTAGTAGGTTGGTATTTGTTGGGATAAGAAAAATGCTGATGAAAAAACACTTTGTTTTGGGTATCTTAATTTATGTTGCAGCAAATTACTTATTGTAAACATTAATAAACAGTATTGAAAACGTTTAGTCAATAAACTAACAATGTGTTTCATCAGTTGTTACAACACAATAGTCCTTTGCAGAAGAAAAAAACAGTGCACTGCTGGCCTTGCATCAATGATGTCCAAAAACAACAAAAAGTTCCCTGAAACGCTCACACCCCCTCTGGTTTCCCTTACCATGACACAGTGTCATGCTCTGGCAGTAGGGTGTTCTAACGTTCTTAAGTTCTAACATGTTTTGACTCTGCTCAGCAGAGACAGCCTGATATTTTCACCTGACATAAACCTGTCTATGCTCTGTTTGGGCAAGTTTTGACACATTTTACTCTGGGCAAACTTCAAAACCTGCATTCTTAAGGATCAGTGTGTAAATGACAAATCTCAGGAAAGCCGAAAAAAGGATTTGAAGGTTTTTAATCCCGTGTTGAAGTTTGTATAAGTGTCTGATCAGGTTTCAAACTGGGATTTGTTTAGATTACCACCCTTAAATCAGATTATATACTTTGTTTTTGATAGTCCAGTGTTGGTTTAGGTCCCAATACCGAGTTAAGACTATGGCAAGACACTGGATTAACATTTTAAAATAATAGTAGATGAATGAGAAAAGCAGTGCTTGAAACAAGGTTACATGTAACTCAGCGAAAGTGACTGGTAGTTCTTGATTGAAACGTGTAGATTATAGCCACTTATCGGGTGCTCTTGGACAATGGGATCAGTTCATGAAAACGAGAAAAATCCAGGCACTCCAGGAATGGTGACGGAGGATGGTCTATTTGAAAAGCCTTTATTTGCATCTGGCTAATTCATGTTTCGTCACCATGTAGGCTACATGCCCTGATGAAGACTAAGTGTGGTCGAAACATGTTGCCGTTTTTTTTCTCTCTATCAAGGTTACATATAAGTTGCAGGAGCCAGCATGACTGTCAAAATCAGGCTTCCCATGAATTTAGACTCTTACCCAGCATTGTTGCTCACGGCTGTGATACCTTTCACCCCAGTTCTTAGTAGACCATTGATCAGATTCTCTGGGATTCCACACAGGCCAAATCCTAAAGCAAAAGTACAAGGGAAACAACATGATTACTCCAGGGAGCAACTCAGTCAAGGAAAAGTCTCTTCAGAGGAGGAAGTGCAAATCACAGGCAGGAAATACCTTATCAAGGGGGAGGCTTATACATCCTGATTCCATGGGCACGTTGCTTTATTAATCTACCAGCTGTTTGTTTAGCATGCTGAGGGAATGTAATCTTTGACATACATCCAGCCAGATGAATATTATGTGTGTTTTGGAACTACAGATTTTAATAAGGCAGGCCGACATTTGTCTTTAATGATCTCTCGTGCTTGTCCGCTCATTCTAGAAATAGACGTGTCATTGCATTTGCGCACCGCTGCATCAAGATGTTCTTCATCCACATGCAGGCTCTTTTCATGGCCTACCTCCTACTAGAAGTGTGGAGCCATCTGGGATATCTCCAATGGCCTCTGTAGGGTCGCTGAAAAAACGTGCATTCTTGGCACAAGAGGTGGAAAAACAGCAGCCAATGCTCTGTTGGAGGAGCACAAGAAACATTATCTATAAGCGGAAAGCTGCACCTGTTCATGATAGTAATGAAATCAACTCACAATTATCCTTTGAGAGCCTGTAAGAAATGCTGTGAGAATCAAAAAACATTGGGGTTTTGAAAGGTCAAAGGAAAATTGACCACATGTACTGTTCATGCTACGTGGATAAAAAGAAAAAGAGGCAAACAGGTGATTCTCACAGGATAGGCCAATTTTCCACTTTCTTCTTGGCAAGCACAGTAATCACTAGATGCTGCTGATTGTGCCTCTAGGTTATTTTTACAGCTTAGTGAAACTGTGGTTTTGGCAAGTCCTGCAGAGAGTGAAAGGGGGTTGTTTAAACAGTCGACACTGACTCAAGTCCAAACTCCCCTCACTACTGGCACAGTCCTAGAGAGGGGCAATTAGCCACTTATGCACACACATCACTTACCGCAGTAAGAGCAGAGACCACCGTGGAAATGCATTAAAGGTGTGCCTTCTGTCTTGTTTACATCTCCGAGCACTAGATGTGTTTTTATGCTCTTTCCTGTGCAATTTCCATGACTACCGGTAAATGCATGGTTCCATACTTACCATTACCGCAAAGCTAGAACTAGTTCTAATCGCTGTTCCATTTGACATCAGAATTAATGAGACTGTTGCCAATGGTGATCAAAGAACCACACAATTTGAATGGTGTGGTTGTCATATAGGGCCTAGTCATTATGTTTGCAGGACTTTTTATTCAAATGTTTTAACTTATAACAACAAACAACAAAAAACATCTTTAAAACACTGAGAATCATCTCCATTTTTTCATTTCCCAAAACACTATGCAGACAATAACTCACAATATTGTTCATTGTGGTTTCAATCGTATAAAATAGGTTTCTTACCTTTGCTTGAGCACAGGCTCTTACGTCTTTTGCGAGAATTCTGTACATACTTCTCAGAAACATATCACCTTTTGACAGAGCTTGAGGTGAGGCCATTATCAGAATGATGAAAATAGCCTTCTCTTGATGAGGAATGGGTTTCTCAAGAGATTCAAGACTGTGTTAACGTGTTAACTGTGTTTCGCAGAAAAGCAGACAAATGAAAAGGGGTGGGCAGACTGCTGTCAATGTAGGCCAGGCCAAAATGGACGTTTGCTTTTTGACATTTAGTCACAGTCCAATGGCTATTCAAGTCTGAGAGTGTAGGTCATGTTAGATGTACTGTATGGACAGTTGAAGTAGGATAGAACCTTTTACGTCATATAGTCATGTTCTACATAAATGATTTTTTTTATTGTTTTGCAATGAGCGTTATGTAAATGCTGTTTAAGATGGTCATGTACATTCTGAGAAATGTTGGTTAATGTGCAGAAGTGTCATACTGTCAAATAAGAATTTTGAGATAAGCAAAAGCAGATGTATAAAATCAGAAACACAAGTGAATCATTACATGGAGCTGTGTGTGAGAAAGAGAGAGGACAGTGCATGAGCTCCTCTTTCATCATAATGTGTGCAGTGCATGCTTTAGAGATAAATGGAAGATGTTTTTATGTATCATCAGTGTCCAGTAGAAAGATAGGAATAATAATAATAAAAATAATAATAATAGAAAAAACCCCAGAAGGAAGTGATAACACTGCATGGATTCCAAAGTTAATGATTAATATCTCTGCAGCCGGTTGTTAGGGCACAGGTTGAGTATGTGTGTGTGTGTGTGTGTGTGTCATTGAGGGATTTTCTCCAAAGCCATGAATGAACACAGGTTCGTCTCACCCACATCCCAATGTAGAACTAGAAAGCCTACAAATTAGTTGCTGCTTTATATGGCTTCTAACTGACCTATACAAGAGAATAGTGCTTCTGTAACTCATCTGATACTTGACACCAGTGGTTATGCCCAAGTGAATGAAAATTGAAGAATAGGCAAAGTAAGCGAAAACTGCTCTGTGCTGCAGAAACGTTGTACACCTGACCTTACTACACCTGCATGACTAGAGCTGTCACTTTTGCGTTCGACCAACCAACACACGTTTCGAAAACGAAAAGATTGAATCGATTTTTTATTAAATTACTTATTTTTTGGCGATATATATTATTAACACAACTCAGACGCAAGCAGAAAAGGAAATTATTTCGAAAGTACAGTAGGCATTCATTGCGAGGGCTAAACAGCAAATTCTCAACAATTTTACGCGCCGGAAAGAAATGGGCTTGCGCGGCTTGGTGCTATCCAAGGGCAACGGTGATTAACCTGCGCGACATGGGAGATGAGTGATAACTCCTACTCATTTGAGGAGTTCGATATGGAAGCACTTTTGATTTTGGGCAGAAGCTCAAACTATGGAGAAGTATAAACTCGAAGCTTGCGAAATTAATGCTCCTGACACAAATCAAATAGTGCTTTCGCGAGAACTCTGGATTTCCAGGGTACCTGTAGTCACCGAATTAATAATCAGAAATGCTGACCTGTCTCTGGCGCCACCCTTACGCTCGTTCTAATGGCAGTGTTGGCCTTTATTTTTGAACATTGAAACGTATAGGCCTACGTGGGGAATCGATTAGGCCTATACAATCGATTCAATGATTTTTGAGAAAGTGACAGCCCTACATCAAATGTCAACAATTCCCAAAACATAGATTCATTTTCCATTACCTTTCCAATGCATGTACTTGCTCTCAATTGTTTCAGGCCTGAACATGAGATTTTACCATTCGTTGTCTAGGATTTCCATGACCATGGGAACCATGTGCTCGGAACTAGGCTATACCCTTTTGCCGTGGACAGCAATTTGTTTACAATAACACTGGCTGCCGCTTTATAAATAGGCCTAGATCTAGCTCTTTAACATCCTTGCAGCTGCCAGACTTTGTGATAATAATACGGCAAACCCAAATTTCAGGAGGACAGGATGATCAGTCGTGGCTATGTGCAACCCCCGCACCCAGATGTTTGAAACACACGTTCGAGTTTATAGTTAGGGGTTGTATTGTGGCACAAAATGTGCATTGTCGGTCTCTATCAATCGTATTTGCACTGAGCACACCTCGGTATGCGCAACAGTCTTACCGCACGTGTCAGGCTATGGTCACGTTGTAGCCTGGTACTGGACACTGCGCATAACACATTGCAGTTCTAGTGGCTTTTCCCACCGCCCCCCAAGCGAGCTTAGCAACATGCATAAATCACACAGAGAACAGTTGAAGCCATACTGCCTATGACTGACCAATAGAACTACATTTAGGATACAACAGGATTAGGAACAAGGTTATCGTAACGGGTAATGTCGCCCTTCAATAATACCTTACAAAATGGAACTAGGTATACTACAAAAAAGAACAGATTGTAGCCTGTTTCAGACGTATACATCCATATTAGACCAGCCCGTCTTAGTACAACAAAACTCACTTTGTAAGACTGTTCATTGCATTTATCTTTGACTGCATGGACACTGCATAAGTGACCAAGAATAAGCTACGTCATCTGCGTATGTATAACAAATACTTGGGCTACTTGGCTTGGGAGAAATAGCCTACAAGCGCCTCTGGGTTGGCGAATTCGCAGAAAAGTCTTTCGTGGAAAACAGGGCACTGCCTTGTGTTTGGAATGCCTGAGGGTGGCGCTTAAATAGAGATTTCTGGCAAGCAGTTCCGAAGAGAAACCCTCGAACAGGTTTACAGCGCGCTGAGACTAGAGCTGACGCAGGCTGATATTTGCCCGAACATTATGTTTAGAAAACTCAAATGACTCGAAAAAGTGACCCAAGGTATATATTTTAGAATATTCTGCATGGTCTCTTCTTCTCTGGACACCGTCATCCCGATACCACATCGAACGGTAATTTTAAAGAATATCAGCCTATACTATTTTGAGGAATAGGATGTGATATTCAGCAGATCCGCTTAGGAAGCGTGTTACGCATAAGTTTACATTCATTTGTTGACAGAACATCCTATAAATGACATGTTTATTATTATTATTATTATTATTATTATTATTATTATTACCAATAGTAACAATGCCCACAGGAACTCAGTTGTTGTTAATTATGATGATGATGATGATAGCGTTTTTTGCTCCATAGTTGGTGGGCCAGTTTTAAAGATGAAAACGTAAAGTTAATGTCCTTTCATGAAATAGGCTTTCATAAGGATCAGAGTTATATCTTGTTTGATATACAGAATGTGGAGTTGAAAGTGACACTATTGACATTTCTATTGAACTGTCCAAGTAATTGGTGACTAATGTGCATTAGATAGTCCTAAATTATTTGAACTTTTTAATTCAGCTTGCATGTTTTTATTATCAATATGTGCACAGTATGGTATGGTGGTACAGCAAGCAAACTAATGTTCAATCTGAGTATTCATATGTCAACTGTGTCACTTATGAACAGTGGTGTAGTTAGTTATCTGTAGTGTATAGTGTAGTAGTTACATAGTGGGTATACTGTGATCAACCCCAAATGTCAATATGTATTCTTGCCTACTAAGTGGGGGTATACTGAGATGGTGATGCTTTTTAAGTGGGTATACTGCGTAGTCCTGCGTATCACGTAGACTATACCACTGCTAATTGACAATGTCAGTTGGGAATTGGACTGTTAGTTAACATGCATATTGCCAAGGCCCATAATGCACATCAGCAGTGGAAGCAGCTTTTCAATAAGTTGATGGACAGCAAAAAAATCTGTGTAAGCCTGGGAGTGGAAGATTGGCAGAGTTGTTTAATTAAGATGTGAGCATATGCAGTTTCAATGAAAATATACTGGAGAGAGTACAAGTTGTACTTTATACAGTACTTTGTACTGATCTACGGGATCGCATCAGTCAGACTGCCACAGGCTTCATTTTACTTTGCATGAGTTAACAACCATTTTAATGTACTGCAAACTTCTGTGTGTCTTTCATTATTTCACAGCTCATAAGACCAGTGTTTTTAAGGTTGTAAGAGAGTACAAGTTAATCACCATTAACTTGTACGTTGTACTTGTACTTGTAACCATTGCACAGTTTTGTGAAGATAGGTGCCAAAGACACTTTCACAGTGCACAGGGTTTTCTCTTTTCCTTTAATGGGAAATCAGTCAATTAGCGTGAAACAGATCTATGCACATTTTGCCAGCCTGTGCAAGCCTTCTTGAATGCCTGCATTTTGTTGACAGGATGTCTTAGCTGTTTTTGTCAATTCTGCGCAGTATCTGACATTTGTATGTGGGTTTGCATGATCCAAGAGGGAGAGGACAGAGAATGTCAGCTATCAAAGAACTAGACTGGCTTGCATTGGGTATGACTGACAACTACACTTCTGTTTGAAGGGTGTACTTGAGTTTGCCCTATCGCAGGCACTTGACTTGTTTTTGACAATGACAAATACAGGCTGCTTTCTTTTGTGAAATTATTCTTATCAGAACGAAACCATCTGTACTGTGTCTGTTTGTAGCTGATAGACAGAGTAATTGAACAAACTTTGAGACTTTTCTTCGAATTTAACTTTCTGCTGGGGCAGAGAACTGGAAGGTTGCCAAAGAGGAGGCCCTCATTTCACAACTTCTGGATAGAGCCCAGTATTATTTGGCCTAAGACGGATGTCATGTTCTTCTGTGGCCTGTTTACTTGGTTAGGTTTCACAACGTTGCCAATCAGATGTGGTTTCCTTGAAAACCAATAATTTCTGTGAATTTATGTATGCAGTTATGATATAAAAAATACATGTTACTATATACGACAGTAATTTAGAAAAATTGTACCCTGTAACATATAACTCTGTGGTTTATTTCATTGTGTTGTTGCCAAAGTGCCTCTGTTTGGTATTAAAAATGGATTATGTTCAAAAGGTTGGGCCAGAATACACTACAGAAGACACTAGATCTCAAATACCTCTACTGGTGACGTGTTTCTTTTAGATTATTTCCATATGGCTTTAACCCCGTCTACATACAGTAAATACATGGGAAAGGACACCTGACTGGTACTTCCATGGACACAAAAAAGAAGCAAATTCAACAAGTTTCAACTAAAAAGGCAATTGAGGCCACTTTGCACAAACTTGATCATTAACTCACAAGCTATTGTGACCCCCATGATCAAATCAATATACTTACAGAGCAGAAGATCATGAAGGGTATCAGGAGCATATTTAACATTATGTTGATGGACGTTGTGTTTGAGTGAGCCAGCATATCACTAACGCCTATATTGGGAGTTGAGAATCTGAGAATTCTAAGATTTAGAAAGACTTTATTCCAAACCACTCACATGTCAGTTAAAGTATGTTCATGGGCTTAATGCAAATTTGTACTGATCTACAGGATAGCATCAGTCAGACTGGCACAGGCTTAATTTGACTTTGCATGAGTTAACAACAATGTTAATGTACTACAAACTTCTGTGTGTCTCATATTTCACGATTCATAAGACCGGTGTTTTTAAGGTTTAATGAGCATGCAGTTATGGACTTATGCTTTCTGGCCTTTCCAGGGATTCTGACATGGCAATCCAAGTACTTCTCATTGGTTTTCTCGGCCTTGTTCATGATGTGGCAATGCAGGGGTTACCCCCGAATTTGAAAGGTAAGTTATCCATCTTCTTCTCCACTGCTAAGGGGCATATATTGTGGGCCATCTCCACAATGATCTCTTGGTCATGTTCTACGTGCAGTTATGGTCTTGGCTATCTTTAGTGTGCACTCGTTTCTAGGAATGGTGTGTGAGGTCAGTGCAGGCACTTGCAGCCTATGGAGTAAAACTTGTGTCACCTCAAACCGAATTTGAATAGCCTATGTTGGATTTGCGTAAAAATGACTTCAGCCATACCTAATAAAGGCTTTTTAAATCTTTCCTTCTATTTTTAAGTTTGATTGAGTGCCTTGGACGTGCTTTTTTTTGTATCACCGTTCACAAACTTTATCTCTACCTGATCGCCGGGCTGAACCTTTGAAGTTTATCATCCTTACAAACTATCGGACAGTGTCGGAGACCGAGGCTCCCATGCTGAGATAACAATTGATCTGCACTCAATTACTCTTCCTTAGTAACCAGCTGTTTTTGTCTCGGTTGAGACAAAGTCCAGTGAGGATAATTTATTAATCAGAGCAAATGAGTTCAGTTTTAATGTAATGAATTCAATTTCAGAATATACGATTCAAATTCGGTTTCTCAATAGAATAACTCAAATTCAGCAATTCAAATAGAGACTCAACATATTCAAATTCAGTTTGAGGTAACACAAGTTTTACTCAATAGCAGCCACCCAATTATTTTGCAAGTGCCTCCCTCTAGTTTATAAAACATCCGTCTCTGCACTGTAAACAGAATCATGCCAAAAAAGCAAGGTACGTCGAGTGCACATGCCTCAATGAATCTGGCACAATTGAAACTCTCTATACACTGCTTTCTTGCTCTTTAAACACAACAGTTTCTATACCGCCCATTCCACTGTGCACATGCGGTGATTTGTCGAGATACAAACCCCTCCCTACAGACCCATCAGGCTCTTGAAATTCCTTTCAAATGCACTAAGGAGAGTTTGTCTGTTAACACACGTGATTATAGACGCAGAGAAACTGGGAAACGCTGTCTCGTTTGTTGGTCAGTAAGCTGAAAGTTTGTAAAGAAGTGAAGAGTGTTTATACCGACATTCCTCTTCAGTGTGGAGTACACTCTTCAGTGTATTGTACTTAACTGATGTCCACACTGCTCCCTGTTTTGTGTAATGTTACATAACATTACGTAAGTGCATTGAGAGATTTTTGTGCAGTAGCGCTGGAACTGTGCATTCTCAGCTGAACAGATGGATTCTGCATTAGAAGAGACACTTGTACCTATGTAGGACTTGAAGCCTACTTGAGTGGAGTTGGAGCAGGACAAGAAGAGGGCAGTAGAATGAGTCATAACCAGATGGATCAAATATAGCCAAAAGTAGGGTAGAGTGCTTGCGGGCGGACAAGAGGTTGAGAAAATTATATGGCTTTTACATTCCATATCCATCAAGCAGGGTCCTGAAATAGCCATCACTGGCCTTCCCTCCCCTTAATGCCATACTTAATTGGTTGAAAGGTACAGCTTTTACAAATACATTGTTTTTCCTTTTCTTTTTGTTAAAATGAGAAGACGCATATGGTCTGCAGTAGGGCATTAATATAAAAGTGCCTCTATTTCCAGATACATTTACCTGTTCAGGATCTATCACGGATTAATGTGATATTAGCCTCACTTGTACAGGAACACGCTCGGTCTAATGGAGGGGGAACAATCATTTCCTGCACAAGGCACACTGGTTTTTCCTTTCTGTCTGACGTCAACGTTATTATTATGTTGAGGTGTTTTGATGACTAGATTCAATCCAAACCCAATGTTTTTATTTTGAGAAGCAACACTGTATATGGGAGCAAGGCATGAAGTGATACATCAACATTTAGAATATGAAGTGATATATCAACATTTACATTTGAGAGCCATACATAAACACATGCATGTAAAGCTTACTTAAGCTGAAATCCAGTTTCATCATAATTTCAGATCACTCTCTTTCTCCAGTCTTAAATGACACTTTTTAGGGTTTTTCTGCTAAACAGGCTAATTTTTAACTTACTTTGTCTCTTTGAACACACTAACACCAGAGAACACGAACACCAAGATCTGTTTCATAGTCTATCAAAGTGTAATTGTAATGCATTGTAATACAACAATATAAATACAGTTCTAAGTCTGATTTTTTTTTCTTAACTAGGCTAATTACTCTGTTTCAAATCACATTTTAATGACAGTATTTTAGAATAAGTTAGTTAATGCAGTTGCTTGCTTATTTTTAGGATGGTTTATTTATGTAGTTGGAACATGATTAATTTCCCCACTCCTATTCCTGTTTTAAATGAAATATCTGAAGGGTTATGTGGAGCGATTCTGTGAAAGACTTCTGATGGTAACCTTATCCTGACACACAAGTGCCTTCACATATTTCAAACATTAGAACAACTCCTTCCAGGAAGACATCCTTCTAGGAAGACACCAGTCAATCAGTGGACTTGTAACCTACTGGTGTTGTGTTTCTGCATAATTGAGCTTTAGAAAAACATTCAAAACATGTTGTGTTTATCTCTGTCTTATGAAAGGGATACAGCATACTGTTTGAATCTCACTGGTTTTTTTTTTTTTTTTTTTTCTTACTCCCCATTTAGAGCAGTCTCAAAGGCCTCACTTGACTGGCTGTGTTTCAAGAGAAATGCAATCATTCTACTGCTCTTGGAGTGTTGGAACATTCCAGAACCTCACAGAGCCTGGAGACCTCAGGCTCTTCTACACATACGATACACAAACGTGAGTACACTCTTCACATTTCTGCTAATATTTTATTATATCTTTTCATGGTACAGCTTGTATTTGCTGTCCCTTCAAAATAACTAAAGTGATTACAGTCCTAAGTGAAAATGAAGGTGTAAAAGTCATTGCCTAATTTAACATCTCTTAACTGTCACTTAATACAACACTGTCCGAATGGAGTGGTGGGGCATTGTAATGGAAAAAGTAACTTAGGACTCTTGTTCTTAGGAAATAGCTAAATTAACTATAGCAATGTTTCTTTTATATCTTCCTCTTTGTATCTACCTATCATATATCCTAGAGAATGGAAGGAATGCCCTAAATACACCTTACTGAGAGAAAATGAGTGTTTCTTTGACGAAGAGCACACACAATTTTGGGAGGATTACAAAATCGAGCTACGCTCGCGTGATGAGTCAATTATCTATGATGAAGACCTTTTCACAGTGGAGACTATTGGTGAGCCATGAATGCTAACTCTTTTCAGTGATCACTGTTGACCAAGTTTCTGAAACCCATATTCTATACACTATGGTAATGCTATGGGGAACTCTTAATATTCTACACATTGGGCTATAGATACTGATATTGGATTTGCAATATGGTTTGAATCAAAATTCTCAAATTTCAAATATTTGTATTAGTATATCCGGACCCACCTGTTGGGTTGAACTGGACCATTCTGAGTGTGGGCATGACCAAGATGTACACTGATGTACTCATAAGCTGGGAGCCTCCACCATCGGCAGCAGTGAGTGTGGAGGAAGGTTGGTTATCCCTGGCGTACGAGACTCATTACCGAGAGCCTGGTTCAGCCACTTGGAACATAGTAAGGACCAATAATCTATCAAAATAATTAAAAACAGAGATTAGAAATAATATTTTACTCATTTTGCACAATGCACAATTACTTAACAAACAGATACTAATATATAAAATATTTTTGATTAGTATTGCTTTGATATGGCTGTGCCTTCACTTAACCACTGAGTCTAATTTTATCCTCTTTTGTAGCTGAATGCAGACTGTGAGACCAAAAAAAACATCTATGGGCTTCGCACAAACACAGATTATGAAATCAGAATAAGATGCAAGTGTAAAACTTCCAATAACTTCAGCAACTTCAGTGACTCCATAATGATCAGTGTACCAGCCACAGGTAGAAAAAGGCCTGGCTCCCTCACAAGTATGTTAATATGCATAATTAATTTCCTTATTTTATAAGAAATTTGTCTCATGAAAGGGATACAGCATACTTTTTGAATCTCACTGTTTTTTTGTTTTTCTTACTCCCCATTTAGAGCAGTCTCCCCATTTAGATCAGTCTCAAAGGCCTCACTTGACTGGCTGTGTTTCAAGAGAAATGGAATCATTCTACTGCTCTTGGAATGTTGGAACATTCCAGAACCTCACAGAGCCTGGAGACCTCAGGCTCTTCTACACATTCAGTATCCCACAAAAGTGAGTACACCCCTCACATTTCTGTGAATATTTTATTATATATTTTCATGGGACAACACTAAAGAAATGACTATTTGATACAATTTAAAGTAGTGAGTGTACAGCTTGTATTTGCTGTCCTCTCAAAATAACTAAAGTGATGTACAGTCTTAAGTGATAATGAAGGTGTAAGAGTCATCATTGCTTAATTTAACATCTCTTCCTAACTGTCACTTGATACCACACTGTCTGAATGGAGTGGTGGGGCATTGAAATGGAAAAAGTAACTTACTGTAGCACTCTTGCTCTTAGGAAATAGCTAAATTAACTATAGCAATGTTCCTTTTATATTTTCCTCTTTGTATCTACCTATCATATCTCCTAGACCTGGAGAATGGAAGGAATGCCCTAAATACACCTTACTAAGAGAAAATGAGTGTTACTTTGACAAACGGCACACACAAGTATGGGTGGCTTACAAAATTGAGCTACGCTCGCGTGATCAGTCCATTATCTATGATGAAGACCTTTTCACAGTGGAGACTATTGGTGAGCCATGAATGCTAACTCTTTTCAGTGATCACTGTTGACCAAGTTTCTGAAACCTATATTCTATACACTATGCCATGGTAATGCTATGGTGAACTCTTAAAGGAACACTTCACCGTTTTTTCATATTAAACTACGTTATTCCCTTAACTAAGACGAGTACCTCTCACGTTTCAATGCGTGCACTCACTGGCTCTGGCGCGCGGTGCAACTTTGATAGCACTTAGCTAGCCCAATGCATTCATTAGGATCCAAACAGAGATGAAGTTAGAAGCGACCAAACGCCTCCATGTTTTCCCTATTAAAATACAGTTACACAACCAAGTATGATGAGACAAAATAAAACGTGGTGCATTTGTAAGTAGGTAAGAGGGATAACTATATTGTGTGGCGCAGTAATATCCTCACTCTAGCACTTTCAGTTTCACTTTTGAGTGAGGATATTACTGCGCAGTCTAAGTGCTCCCAATGTTATTCCGCCACACAATATAGTTATCCCTTTTGCCTGCTTAGAAATGCACCACGTTTTATTTTGTCTCACCATACTTGGTCGTGTGACTACTCGTGTAACTGTATTTTAATAGGGAAAACATGGAGGTGTTTGGTCGCTTCTGACTTCATCTCTCTTTGGATCCTAATGAATGCATTGGGCTAGCTAAATGCCAGTGAGTGCACGCATTGAAACGTGGTATGTATCAACTCGTCTTAGTTAAGGGAATAACATAGTTTAATATGAAAAAACGGTGGAGTGTTCCTTTAAAGGGATAGTTCGGGTTTTAAGACACGAAGTTATATGGGTTCCCCGTCAGCAACGTTGTGCATCAGCACTGACTTACCCCGCAACAGCGTCCTGTGAGCCGAGATCCAGCCGGTTTTTGATGCTGAAGAAAGTAGTCCGGCAAGTTTCTGGGGTCACGAAAGTAAAGTGTTTTTCTTCTCAAAACCATATGCGTTCAAAAGAGTGATATATTTGCACCACAAAAACGTTGTCCAGGAAAAATTCAAACCTCGTTATCACTTACTTATTTTTCGCGATTCCTATCACTGCGCGCTACTGACAGCTGGACAACGTTTTTGTGGTGCAAATATATCACTCTGTTGAACGCATATGGTTTTGAGAAGAAAAACACTTTACTTTCGTGACCCCAGAAACTTGCTGAAGAAAATAGTCCGGCATCAAAAACGATCAAAAACCGTCTGGATCTCGGCTCACAGGACGCTGTCGGGGGGTAAGTCAGTGCTGATGCACAACGTTGCTGACAGGGAACCCATATAACTTCGTGTCTTAAAATCCGAACTATCCCTTTAATATTCTACACATTGGGCTATAGTACTACTGATAGTATACTATCAGTATACTACTATAGTAATACTGATATTGGATTTGCAATATGGTTTGAATCAAAATTCTCAAAATTCTAATATTTTTATTAGTATATCCGGACCCACCTGTTGGGTTGAACTGGACCATTCTGAGTGTGGGCATGACCAAGATGTACACTGATGTACTCATAAGCTGGGAGCCTCCACCATCAGCAGCAGTGAGTGTGGAGGAAGGTTGGTTATCCCTGGCGTACGAGACTCATTACCGAGAGCCTGGTTCAGCCACTTGGAACATAGTAAGCACCAATAATCTATCAAAAGTATTTAAAATAGATTAGAAATAATATTTTACTCCTTTTGCACAATGCAAAATTACTTAACAAACAGATACTAATGTATAAAGTATTTCTGATTAGTATTGCTTTGATATGGCTGTGCCTTCAACCACTGAGTCTAATTTGATCATCTTTTGTAGCTGGATGCAGACACAGAGACCAAGAAATACATCTATGGGCTTCGCACAAACACAGATTATGAAATCAGACTACGATGCAAGATGAAAAGTTCCAATAACTTCAGCAACTTCAGTGAATCCATAATGATCAGTGTACCAGCCACAGGTAGAAAAAGGCCTCACTCCCTCACAAGCATGTTTATATGCATAATTCTGTTCCTTATTTTAAAAGAAAGACAACGTTTGACTCACGAGTAGGTATTTCCTCTCTCTCTTTCCTAGAATCAAGGGTTCCAATAGCTGTAGGGTTCATCTTTACAGCAGTGGGCTTTGCTGTCATTGGTATGCTGGTACTGGTCTCCCGACAGAAGAAGTAAGTCTTTCCTTCATAACACTATACAAATACTACAAGTTGATGGTGAGCAGCAACATTAGCTGCATGAAGATTTTTCTATCCCATTGATTATTGAACTCCAATGCAAAGCACAATTAAGCATACAGAAATGCAACATGATTAATCAGTTGAAATACAGAAATATAGAATTTATAAATTGTATCATGAGCTTGTCAGAAAATAAAAATTGCTCTGAACTGGCATGTGACTATTTATGCCACTTCACTCTTTCAGACTCATGGTGATTTTCTTGCCTCCTGTCCCTGGCCCCAAAATCAGAGGCATTGACCCAGAACTTCTTCAGGTATGTAATTATTACAAATGTATGCCAAATCAAATACCAGTGATAGTTACCCTTTACAAATGCATTGCTGGTCTCTTGTGCTGAGGGATAATAGTAATAAAATGCTGACACACGGATGCTGTGACTCAGTCCATAAACCTATTTTTCTGTGCTTGAAAACAGAAAGGAAAACTGTCCGAGCTCACCTCAATTCTGACCAGTCATGCTGTCCTAAGGTCTGACCTCTACAACAATGACCCCTGGGTAGAGTTTATTGAGGTAGATTTAGAGAAGCCCAGTGCAATTGAGCAGGATCTGGAGACAGCATTCCTCATCGACAACTCCCCCTCTGACAGCACACATCTGATCAGTGATTTCCATGATGATGACTCTGGTCGGGCCAGTTGTTGTGAACAAGACCTGCCAGAGCCAGAGTCGGTGGAGTTTCGAACCCCTATGCTGTCGTCATCATCGAATCTTGATCCCACTGCAACTCCCCGAACCGAAACCCAATCGCAGGTGGTGGTGGCAACGTCTCAAGATTCATGGCCTGGCACGCCAGATCTGTATGCTCAAGTGAAACAAGTAACTCCATTGGGAGAAGTGGTTTTGACCCCTGAGAAGCAGAACCAAAAAGGGGAGGCCATCAATAAACAGGACAAAATGAAACGTGATCAGACCAGGAAAGAGCCAGATTTCCACTTGCTCGTGCTAGAAGATGAGAAAGGCAACACCACTGAGCCAGGCGTCAACATGAGCATGAACCAATCAACTGAAGATCACAGCCCATCCTTATCCCCCACAGAGGATGTCAATTTCGCACCCCGTCAGCCATTAATGGATTACCAAGAATCACAGGTGGCCTCAGCAACAGCTCCAGAGTCGTCGGTTCCTCAATCATCAGCACAGCCCTCGCCAGAATATACTGTGGTGGATGGCACTGATCCACAGAACAGCCTCCTACTGAGATCCAATGCTCCTTTGGCTCCCAGCTCTTCAAACATAAAACAGATGCCCTCGCCAGAAGGGTACCTATCCCCAGACCTTCTGGATAGCATTCCCTTTTGAATGATCACAAAATAAAAACACTTCATCAGAACTATTGAAACGACTGCAGTATGCAGAATCTAAATGCAGTCCAACAGGATAGGCTACTGCTTCATGTTATTTTTTTTTAAACGTGCCATAGGGCGTAGGTTTAATAGGTCATACTATTTTGCTGTGTTTTTATATTAAGCCTCAGAGGTTTGTACCTGATGAAGGGAAATATGACACTGTTAGGCAACATCAAGTAGGCCACGTGGTCTAGGACAGGGATGGGCAACTGCTGTGCCGCATGTGTTCCTCCTCCTCAGTCAGTGCGGCCCGCGGATCAATTTTCAAATGTCATTACAACGTTCGTTTCGTTTCACATGGTTTTTACCGCATCTGAACCGGACCCTTATTGTAATGATACTGTCCACCAATAGGGACGCTTCCTACATAGAAAATCCAGTGGGGTTGAGAGTGTTCTTCACTGTGGGAGAATGTGTAATATTTCTTTGTAATGTTTTAAGTTCATTGACTTCATTCATGAATAGAAGCAATATTTAAAAATGCATTTGAGTATAGAACATATGAAATTAATGTATGTTGGTTTAATTAAATTGCATACATACTACATTTAATCCTATTTATCCCAGTGGTGGACATGCGTGGTCACATTTGACCTTCTGACAAGAAAATATTTGTATATTTGTGGCCCTCCCTATTATCAAAGTTGCCTATCCCTGGACTAGGATGGAGTAGCTAACAAGGTATGTTATGAGAAGGACTCAAACGGATAATGTAAAATATACAGAGCTAATTAAGAGATCTGTGAAATACAGGAATGGGTTTGATACATGGAGCTTAGCTGTTTGCCTAATTCGGCTAATTGCTGTAGATGTGTCTCTGTTTACACAAAGGAATTAATTAGTTTACTATTGTTTACTACTATAAATCGTGTTTACTATGTTAATCATATTAATTGCTTTCATTTAATACAAATCGGTCACCTACTATGTGTGAATGACCAGCTGACCAAAGGTATAGCTCATTATGAACTGTGAAAGTGCTTGGATCTACTTTTATTTTTGTAGCTTATGGGTAAATTTCCCCAGTATAACCTTGCTTTAGGCTTACTTCAGTATTTATTTCCTGAAGTCCATCATGTGAAAGCAGCAGTAGCTGAATGTGCCTTATCAGATGAAAGTAGGCTATTTCATGTTGAAAAATAACTAATTGTAAATAATGTTTAACATTGAAATGTTTCTGATAAGAATGTATTTTTGAAAATGGTTATCTTGTTTACAAATATATGTGGATTGTTTCAAACAATTAATAAAAAATCTATGAGCAAGGGTGGTTTTGTAGTGATTGTAAAACCACAACTGATAGGGCGATACCATTTTGTGTTTGAGCACGAGCCTCCAAATGCCAATGTCATAGGCCTGTTAGCCTACTGCCTGCTCTGCACAAATTCAGTTTTCACTCAATATGAAGACATCTACAGCTGCGGATTTAGATAAGCTTGTCAAAGATTTTTCTCAACTAGAACAGGTAAGTTAAGGGGATACAGTCATACAGATAGTCAGCAATACATGCCATTAATTTGCTGTGGCACACCTAATTAGCTTGCTAGCGGCTAATTGTGTCAAATTACCTTTTCAGTCTTGGACAACAGTAAAACTTACAAAAATTACAGTAGTTTCGTTTTCAACAGTCTCTGCATAGTTTGTTTACATTATATCATAATTGCAAATAAAATACCTTCAGTACTCAACTAGTGATTGTGAAAAGTAAACCTTGTAAAGCCAACATGAGCATAACTAGCATAGCCTTTCTGTTAGCTTTCGCTAACAATTTCTCCACGTTGGTCATAGCCATAGACCTAAAATAAATAGCAGCTAGTCATAGCTCACTATTATCTTTACCTCTGTGCCTTGGCGTCAATTTCCATGTCCATCTTGACATGCCTGGAATTAATGCAGATTGCTTGCTGACAATGGTGGTAACTCCTTATTTGTTTGTCGGTTGAAATTAGAAAATAACAGATCTGAGGAGTAAGAATAGCATTTTTGAAATGAAACTGGAGGAGACAAACCGATTTTTGAAGTTTTCTCAATCAAAGGAAAAACATTTGACCGAAGGTAAGACCGAGCACCTCAAATACAACTTCCAGGACATTTCAAGAACTGCGCCTATGCTTACTTTACAGTTTTTCACATGAAGGCATGAAGATCTGGTATGAGATAGACACTGAAAAGTAAGACCGTGTTATTTTGAAATAGACGATTTATTTCCAGGACAACAGATTGAATTGTGCAGCAGCAGACCTGTCCTCTTTTTTTTTTTTCATTTTCTGAAGCTTTGCCTCCCTCTAGTGGTAGGTACTCTGTGTAGGTCAGTTTTTCAAGTACTTGTCGTGTCATTGCTGGTCATTGCCCACTTTGGAGATGGGTAATTTCACGCCACACCTGAGCCCATCACCCTAGCAAAATGGTGACATGAAAATATTATTTTCGCATTTTGGTCCCACATTACATTTCCCATCTCGGTATGGTTGATCTGATGATGTTTTAATACATGTCAGTCTGTTTACGACTCCTATGTTGGTGTTTGGCTGTTTTGTTTTGAATCTATGATCTTCCTTGTCAACACACCACACACACACACACACACACACACACACACACACACACACACACACACACACACACACATGTTGTTACAGTTAACTATTTTTGCTCTTAACACCAACTCGTATTTCTAGTATTTGTGTTGTTGATGTTGTCTCGTTTGTCGTATACATTTATTTACTGCAGACAGAAATGGGTTACTTGGGACAATTCAGGGGCTTCAGCAAACCCTTCAACAACAGTGTGATTTGAGAGGTAGGTTTCTGCACCGCTTATCTCACTGGAAGGTGTTTTTCATTTATGATTAGCCAAGTTTAACATACATGTTATTTTGTAGTGGAAAATGAAAAGTTTAAAAAGTCCTTGCTTGACATGAAGAAGGAAAATGAAAACGTTGTAGAGGTAAATGCATTTTTCATACATCAATTTGGGTAGATTCTAACTTGGGAACACTCAGACCTTCACAATTGTACAATTATGAGTGGGTCTGGAAAAGATTCATTGACTTCTGACTTCCAGCAGGGGGTGTAACTAGCAGTGAAATTAAACTTAAATTGGGACATTAAACTCTTACCAAATCATTTCAAATAGCAATCTTTTAAATGCAGTTGTTTACTCAATTCTAACGAAATACATGTCCGTGCCAGAGTAGCGATTGTATTTGCTTGCCCGTGTTTTAGGGACTTTGGAAATGGGCCTCAATGGCCTCTTGGCCAGACTGACCTGTAGAACTGTCAAATCTGATAGAACTGCCAAAGGGTAGTATGGGTATTCCCAGGCTAGATACATTTACTAATGCAAGTGTGTTGAAGATGTGTGTTAAGATCCCCACCCTGTGGCTACAGGATTTCCATGCTCAGATTGAGGGGCTTCAAGCTGAGATTGCAGTTCTACAAGAAGACCACCAGAGAGAGCTAGAGGAAGCCCAACAGGAGACCCAGAGAATATGTGAGTATTGGTCAGGTGACAGATTCACTTCAAAGTCATAGTAACATGTGAATGATACATGCAGGCTTACATGAACTAGCATACACAGCCTAGTGGTCATGCACTGCCTATATATTTTACACTCATGATTGACGTTGTTCTTTGTTGAAGTGGAGGAGAAAGAGCGAGCTATTAAAGAAGTCATTGAGAAGAAAGAGTGTGAGGAGGAGGAGCTGAGGAGGAAGATCCGAGACCAGGACAAAGAAAAACAGAGTGAAATAATTAAATTACAAATGGAGGTAGACTGCTGCTCATGTAATATCACTTCATCTCTTGTTTCTCGTCTCATTTTCATGAAAGCATGAGAGTTATCATTGTCATGAGAGTTGTTCATTGTCAGTCATTCATTAATTTCTATCACATAGAGTGCATGTATAGAGATCGCTAAGACATGTGACTAAAGTCATCAAAACACAAAGAATTATGGGTAGGTTTGGCTCGCCTGATGCCAGCCCATGTAAACTAGTGGGTCTGGGTCTATGATCTGGCATGATAATAATGAAAACTAAGCGTGAAAAAATTGTGTGAAAAACAGTTATAATCTCGCGCTTCCTTAGTGCTGCTATCCAAGCCATTCCTCGCCTTTTTGTCACCTCTGAAACATGACGTATACTATTATTTTTCTACGCTGGAAAACTATAAAAGATAAGCTTCATGTTACTCTATTGAATTTTATAACACAGCAGGTAAACGGCATTTCGACAACTGCACTTCGTTGTTCCCGCACGTCAGTAAAACAACTTAATTTTGGGCCACCTATTCCCAAAATGCGTTGCGTTTTACGTCACGTTCTCAATCTCTATTGGACGTGCATATTCATACCGGCATTTTTGCTTCACCAGCTCACTTGCTGAGCTTCTGAAACCCATTCAGATTGATTCGGTTACAGAATTTCAGTCTATTTTCAAACTTGACAAATGTGTGTCACTATTGATAATATGATATTAAGCCTTTATCAAAAATAGTCTTGTTTATCTTCATCTTCATAAACATGAAAATGACCATATATCACTAAGTTGTATAAATTATAGCTTATAAATATTCTAAAATAATTCTTATAAATATGTGTATGTGTGTTTGTAAATTACAGTTCAGTGCCAAGCTAGCAAGGGCCCAGAGCACAGCGGTGAAGCCCCAGCAGACTCAGGGTTCCAGTCTTGCATCTCAAAACATCTTCAAGAGGGTGAGACTTCAGCCCATTTACCACCAGTGCAAGAATTCATATTGAAAGAGAAACCTTTTTGTGTGAAATGTGTTCAGCAAGGCACACTGACTTGCTATGAGGTTGAGTGGCCTAATGCTAATAATATATCAAAGTTATGTAATATGTGTTAATATGCTTTGGACAAAGACGTTTGCCAAATAGCATAACCGTCACCATTCAGCTTTAGCCACCTAAGAGCATTTGGGTTTTTGATAATATTTTATATATTGAGGTGTTGGACGTAAAATGAGCACCACGAGTGTGTTTGTGTGTCTGCAGAAGCTGCAGTTCATGCAGGAAGAAAAGAATCGTGAAATTGAGGCCTTGCGCCAAAAAGTCAAAGAACTGGAGCAGCAACAGTTCACCAGCTTCGCCGAGTCACGTCTTAAAAGAAGGAAGATGTAACAGGCTTGTCATAAACCTGTGGAAACCAGCCACTGCATATTAATAATCTTTCATTGCATGATGCTTTTGCAGCAAGTTTTTTCTGGTTGCATGATGTTATTACTGTATGAAGTTAATGGAGACAGGCTATGGATATTTTCTGAGCATTTTATGATTTTGTTTATTTATTGTGATTTTTGCTTGTGCTGGTTAAGTCAGTTCGATGTGAATGATGAGTTTTCAATTTATCCTGTTTTTAAATTATTCCTGCATTAAAAATCTTTCGGATTCTACACAGTAGGTTGTGTCCAGTTCTGGACACCTGCACAGGATTGTCCAAGCAGGTGACCAGCAGGAGTACACAGACAAGCATGGCTTCATGGGTTCAGCACACATGTAAAGATCGCGACTAGGCGCCATGCAAAGCTCTTAATCTCATCACCGCAGAAGCCACACACTCTTGTAGACCCATCTCAACCCCTCGCTACAACATGGGGTAAGACTACCCATAGGGGGGAGCTCTCCCTCTGGCCCAAAACAAAGTCGTGGAAATCCATATCATAAATCAATAATCTCTTACACATATGTTCACGGTCTGGATTATTCTCAAAGGGAAAGTAAACATTCTCATGAGAGGATATCTCATTTGACCCCCCTTAAACATGTAATAATTTGGTTATTGAGTATACATTATGGTGTATATATTGGTGTATAATTGTATTATTATTATTATTATTAGGTATATGGTAGCACTTCATTTGACCTGATGCAAAATGGCTATTGGTGTCAATATTATATCGTATTATATATATTATATTAACATGGAAATCAAAAATGTGTGTTTTTTTTTTAAATTATTAACATAATTAACAGAGCTCATTGACAAAATACTGTGGTGCTGTGACATCTAGGGAACAAACTTGTGGTACAGCAGTAATAGGATGCCGTGTTCTCCCAGTGTAATTAGGCCAAGTACCCTTAAATCCATCTAAAGGGAACTCTGGCACGGAATAGCCCTGTCCTCGCAGATACTGGAATCCAGTCAACTAGTACTAGGAAATCTGTGAATGACCGACCCCTCACACTTGACTTTTTCACTGGTTGGTGGAACTGACTTTCCGTTGTATTTGTAAGTTCATTTCAGTTATGGGATTTGCAAAGATGCGAGTCAGCCAGACGTGTTCCCTGTGTGAAAAGCCCTTGCAAAAGATTTTACAATTTATATTTTGTCAAGAACAGATGCACTTATCACGCTTACAGCAGTTCTTCTCAATTCTGTGTACTGATGACTACTTTAGTTTGATATTTAAAGGAGTCAAAGTGAAAACCCTGTCTTACTGGGAGATATTGATGAACGGGCGGTACTGGTGAAAGAAGTGCCTTGTCATTCCTGCATTAATGTGGTGTGCACCTCCTCCCGCTTACCTGAATCTAGGAATGTGCCAAGGGATTCCTCACATGGGGAACACACCTGAATGAGAACACCTATCGCAGGGGTGAGAGCAGTGCAAGCCTTTGGGAGCTTAGCTATGATGGCTTGAACATTGGTGTGTTAGGCCTGCCGTTAATCTTGTTTAGACTACAGTAAAGCTGTTGCATAATGTCTGAACATACACTGACGCATCATAGGTCAACGTAGTTGAAGGTCCACAGGGATTCTTGGGATGTACGCCAAGTTTGTCAAACAATCAGATAGAGAATGGAAGCACTTATGGCAATATGTTGGCAGTTTTGGCTTATTTAAAAGGAGGCTATTATATACCAGTAAACAAGAAGACACTGTCCAGTCTGCTTTGCTGTAGCCTATGCTTTTTTCACCTTTTTTTCTTGTCCGAAGGAACCATCAACTGAACAAGGATTAAGGTAGACCTAAATTAAACCAGGAGATTAAGAAACATGACACCATCCTAATCCAGGCTGTACATGCTCAGAGAACCATTGCACAGAAGACAGAACGATGAAGAGAGGACGGCTGCATCCCGGAAGACTCCTCTAGAAGCGAGAAGAAGTACAAACAAAAGTGCCTGGATTCCCTGGATCAAAGCAACACGCAGTACGGCATTTCACATCCCTGAAGAGGTGTAAGGAGAACTCTTTCCTGTGAAGAACGTTTTGTGAAACTTTTGAATTACTAGAATGCCGTTGGATTTTGGACAGTGAACACTGAATCTGAGACTTGTTAGTGGGATTTGAAGCCTTGGATTGCCTTGGAGATGCCTTTGATTATGAGAGAGAAGCTAAAACGCCTGTTATTCCACTGACAGCTGGGCCACAAAAGGGTAAGAAATTCATCTTGATGCTAGACAGTTATGAACCAGCAAGTACTAGTGAACTGTGCTATTTTAAATCAATGATGGCAGTATGATGACCACCTAAAGACATATTGTCCATTTCACACTATACTTGCAAGACATGCTAAATATTTCTAAAAAGTTTGATTTGATAACATGCATGAGTGATAGTGAGAATGTATCAATGAGAGATCACTTACAATAGATACGTTACACATCCTTGCATGAGCAGCTGCAACATGTCTTGAAATGTTTATTTTTTACTTGTAGGAGCCAAGCATATCTTTGGACATAAACGTCTGTTTGGAAATACAGTCAAATTCATCTGCAGATTATGGATTCACACAGCACCGCTGGCAGCAGATGAGGACCTGTTGTTTTGCTCCCAGCTGCCGTTAGTTGTTGTGTCCCTGCTGCTCCTCTGTAAGCCCAGAGCACAGCCATGCCTGTGGGCACCAATCAGGTGGTCCTGAGCGGGCCAGTTCCTCGCCACAGCCTCTGGAGCCTGTCCGAGTCCGAATGCGTGGAGGACGAGGTGGAGGAAGGGGGTCTGAAGAAGCATCTGACACCCCTGGAGCGCCTGACCATGAACATGTGCCATGACGAGAAGACCATTAAGGAGGTGCTGGTAGGCCGCCGGGTGGGCTTCTACCAGGTCCGTGGACAGATTGGCTACGGAAGCTTCTCCAAGGTCAAGCTGGCCTTCCATGCACTCACAAAAGGTAAGAAAGTGACCTATGCATCCAAAACAATGATTTTACGAATTAGCTTGTCTACTTGGCTGAAGAGTGTGGCCAATAAGAATCAGCTGTTTAGTGAATGGTTGGAACACACCATTAGCCTGGCTACCACCAGACTAAGCTCAATATTTTAAGATTGGACATAGTCTGGGGAGTCTGCACTGTATTTTTACTGCGCAAGAGGCATGATCAGTGGGCATAATTCAAATGACTCTGTACGCATTTGGATTGTCCAACGATCTGGGTGCGCCTGGTGGATAAGCAAGTTGGTTTCAGCAAAAGTGGACAGGAAGCAGGAGAGATACTGTAAATGTGCAGGTTTCCTGCCTGAGCAGAGGGGCGAGAGATCCAATCACCGGCAGATCAGATTGAGTTTACCCAGTTTAACAAATCATTGGGACATCTGATTGGAATCTCTACTTTCTGAAGCCGGGTTTCTGATCTTTACCTGGAACAGTTTACATTAAAGGTGATCTAAGTGATGTCACATTCTTTAGACTGAAAAGTTTTTTGTACACTTAACATCAGATCTGCCAAAAACATCAGATCAAACATCTGATAGCTGCCTGTGCCCTGAATGTCACTGTAAAAATGGTCTCTGGAGACAGCCCAGAGGCTCCAAAAACGACAACAAAAATAACCTGGGCCATAAAAACCCTATTAAAGTGTTACCGCAAATCATTTACAAGATGCCCATTTTAATTGCATAGGGAGAGAGTAGCGAGCTACCTCTCTGTTTTGTTTGTACATCAGCAGAAGTGATGCTACCCAGCATCGCTTAGAGTGCCTGTAAATGAGAGAGCGTTGTGGAGATCTGGAACACCACACTTTTGTTACAGACAAGACAACAATGGTTCTGACCATCTTTTTGGTTCTGACCACCGTCATTTTATTGACACACACACACACACACACACACACACACACACACACACACACACACACACACACACACAATGTGTAAGGCAATGTGTAAGGCCATGTGTTTAGCTTAGTCACTTAGGATACTTAGGACACAGGATATTCTTATCATGCACACTGAATAAAACAGTTTGTAGATAAATAGTCTATTGATAAATTGTCTGCCAATGTGATTGTGCCACTTTGGCTCTATTGGAAACATGGCTGATTACCATGCGCCAGTTTGGCTTGTTTGGGAGCATTGCTGACGACTATGAGGATTAAAAGAGAGCACGCAATTGAAAGGTACAGAGGTCTGGCCAAAGCAACTAAACAGTGTGCTCTCTGCCCTGCCAAGTACAGAGAAAGAAGGCCTTTGGCAGGCACTGACTGGAAGGAAAGCAGCCAAGCCTGGCACAGCTAAGACTGTCCCCTAAAAATGAGATGAGATAGAGTATAGCCCCACACTTCACTGACCTCAACCCGTTTGCATTCTTTTCTTCAGACAAGGTTGCCATCAAGGTTCTGGACAAGACCCGTCTGGATGGGCAGTCCCAGCGCATGCTGTCCAGGGAGATCTCAAGCATGGAGGCCCTGCAGCACCCGAACGTGGTGCGCCTGTACGAGGTGGTGGAGACACCCAGCCGGATGTACATGGTGCTGGAGTATGCTGGGGGCGGCGACCTTCACACCAGGATCACCTCGGAGGGGAGGCTGTCAGATGGCGTCAGCAAGCTAGTCTTTGCCCAGATCCTGTCTGCCATCAAACACATGGTTAGTGGCCATCCCTGTCCACACTTGGCAGTGTCCACACTTGGCACTAGGCACTGGTGTGCACTATTTTAGGGATATGTACCTGTGCTATGAAGGGAATTCGTCTTTATTTTAGTGTTAATACTTCCTTTTCTGTTTCCAGCATGAAAATAATGTGATTCATCGCGATCTGAAGGCTGAGAACGTGCTGTTCACCTGCGATGGCTGTATCAAGGTGGCCGACCTCGGATTCAGCACCAAGGTCAAGCACCGGAGCGACCTCTTGGACACTTTTTGCGGCTCGCCCCCGTACGCGGCCCCCGAGCTCTTCCGCGACGACAACTACGTCGGGCCGCTCGTGGACATCTGGGCCATGGGGGTGCTGCTGTACTTCATGGTGACGGGCACCATGCCCTTCCGGGCGGACACGGTCAGCAAACTGCGGCGCGTCATCGTGGAGGGCACCTACTCCATCCCCACCTGGGTGTCGGCGCCGTGCCAGCGGCTGGTCCGGGGCATCCTGCGCCAGGAGCCCGCCGAGCGCTTCGCCCTGGACCAAATGCTGGGCTGCGAGTGGCTGCTGCCGGTGGAGATGTGCCGCCCGCCACCGCCGGTGAAGCTCAACCCCACCTACCTGATCGACGCCGAGCCGGACAGCCTGCTGGAGGAGGAGGAGGAGGTCAAGACGCGCCTGGAGGAGCTGGGCATCACCATGGAGCACATCAACAACAACCAGGGCAAAGGGAGCCGCTGCGCCATCACCGGGGTCTACCGCATCCTGCTCCACCGCGCCCAGATCAATCGCGGAGTAGAGGGCCTGCCGGTCATCGAGGGGGTGGTGAAAGACCCTAAAAGGGACAGTCTCCGTGCCTATAGGGGCCTACGGCACACATCAAAGTTTTGTGTCATTGCATGATAGGACTACACAGATATTTGCCTGAAATAGACGCACAACTATTATGGATTTTATGGATGGCCACATTGCACACTGTGTTGACGCACAGAGTTTATTTCTTTGAATAATGAATGTAAGTGCACACACCAAAAAATATGGGACACCCCCTTTGAAAATAAACATGCAACATTTCTTGCATCAAATACTGCAGCATAATGCATGCTAAATATCATGTAAAGTAATAGTTATATTACTTTCTCGTAATAGTATGTTAAAATATATTTATTTTATAGGCAAATAATTTGCTGCCGTAATTTCTTATATAAAGATGTAAGAGTCAGAAAAGAAGGAAATCATAATGCATGGGCCGCCTATTGCCAATGGACAATTAATGCAGTTATTTTGTATTTTTGCAAATAAAAACTTTCTTTTAAAAAATCCTATGTCTTTGCAACGTATACTAACTTTATTATTGCAATTTGCAAAACTGTCTGTGTAGCCATGCTTCCAAGAAAATCTATGGCTCAGGGGTAAACAAAGCAGCAGCTGACAGTGCACCATATGACAGCTACCCCTACCCGCGCCCCCTAGAGCCCCCCGACACCTCCCATCTGCAGACCGTGGCAGATGGAGTGGCGTCGCTACGCAGACATCTGCTGGCCTTTACAATAGCTCCCTTGTGTGGGCCTCCCGATATGACGGTGCAGAGGTCTGCCATTGTATTCACGCCATACACCTGCAGATCAGCGAGGCAGCTGACAGCCTTTGCCGCCTGCTATGCAAATTTGGTGCTGCATTAAAACTTTCCCCGCCCCCTTCTTTTTTTTTTTTTTTTTTTTTGCGCTGCTCCGTCCCCAAACATTTACTATTTTCTCCGCTGGAGCCTGACAAGTGTTCATGGTTGTAAACTACTCTTTCTGTGTGTGTGTGTGTGTGTGTGTGTGTGTGTGTGTGTGTGTGTGTGTGTGTGTGTGTGTGTGTGTGTGTGTGTGTGTTGACAGTGAAATAGAGAGAAAGAGTTTGTGTGTGAGAGAGTGTGTAGTAAACTTTTTAATGCAACATTATGGCAAGAGACACATGACAGACACAACGGAAAATTTAGTTCATTTAGTTTATTAATATTTCAAATGAAAAACAATTAGTAGAGTTTCAAAATACATAAATGTTTCGTTACAAATTCTAAAGTGAAACCTTTAGAGATTTAAGACAATTCTGGAAAGTGAGAAACATTCTTGCAGAGCACAGAGAAGTATCCTCTGACTCTGCCAAGCTGATTTTTAAAAATGAGCGAGATGATAAGTCCATTTTTAAAAATGCATGCTTCATTCGACGACCACTTCGTCCACTGCGTGTACAAACGCATGCGATATTTGCTCTGTGGCAAGGCCACAGCCGCAAAACTCGCTTCTCCTTTCTCTCCAAACCTCATCCGCACAAAGAATGAGGGCCATTGTGTCGCTCTCGTGGCATGCCTGCCCCTGGTTCACATAAAGAACCTGGGTCAGCTTGGCATGGACGGTACGAGGCACGACGATAACCGCGAGGGCCACTCGGGCATAACCTCGCGGTGCCTGGACTGATATCCTCCTCAGGAGTATCCAGGGATGCAGGAAAATTTGCATCATCCTGTTAAGTAGGACGATTATTCCTTCAGGTTAAACAGCATCTCGATCAGAGAAGAGTATAGGCCACAGTTCAACGCTCAGGCAGAGTGATCTCTGGGACCCAGTCGTTGATGCCGCGGCTCTCTTCGCAGAACAGGTGCAGCTTGTCGAGGGCTGGATCCTCCCAAGAACCTTCAGCAGGGTTCTGTTGATAGAAAACACAGACACATTAGTGACTATTCCACAATACATTCAGATATATTTTGGCTCAAACTGCTTCAGAAGGTAGGCTGTGTTTGTTAAGGCCCATGTACATACCGTGATGAGGACGCAGTGGGCATCATCAAGTTGTTCAGATTTGTCGCCAACAATCTCAGCAAGGCGTTGCATGTCACTGACTCTAACGATGCTGATATCGTTGTCGAAACAGAAAGCCTGGATGAGAGTGAAATGAATCTGAAGAGCGATGTCACACTCGAACTCCTCATCAGTGGCCAGCACGCAGAAAGACACGCTGTCAGGATCACTGTAAAAGCAAGAAGAGCAAAGTTAGTCATTTGGTCAAATGCACAGATCCAGTATGTGTTCAACAGTACTTTGACTTTAGTTTAGCTGAATGTATCATGTTGTAGGCTATACTTACATGTTCATCACTTTAGCAGATTCGTAGACGCCGATGGTTAGGCAGTCATTGGTTTTGGCAGTCTCTAGCACTTCTTCCAATGCTTTGCCGGTGCACTGGGCTCTCTCGACGGGCTTCTGGACGATAACTTCCTCAAGAGTCATGATGGCAATTGTAATTCCACAAGTAGCGTTTGTGAGAAGGAGTAGATGAGATTTCCTGAGATCGGAGTGAAGATGGACTGGGCTGTGCGCACTATATATACTATGAGGCTCGTGGGTCCGGTGAATAGCCTCTCCTCTGATTGGCTGACCTGAATAGTGCATTGGTATGCTAATGTTATTGTCGCACTTCGGCTCGTGGCAGATTGATGAGGGTCGTAATGCCATATATTTTCTTTGCCAACTTTGCATATTCGAAACAAAAATATAATTCTGCAAGAAAACAGTATCAACTTTATAGCGACATCTCTTAACATCAGTAAAGTGTTTGTGAAGTCAAACTACCAAAAAGAAGAATGGATTAACGTTGATATTCAAAGTCTGTTGAAACTATATGCTTTGTTTATGTTGAAACTCTATGCCCTGCTTATGGTATATGTGAATAATACATTCATTCAGTGATATTTTCTGCCGTGTTCATGCACATGTGCAAATATGCAAACAATCGCTGTGCAATGGTCGCCCTATAAGTAACATTTATAAAGATTTAAAAGTGAAAGGTACAACTATAACATGAAGCAAAAATATGGTGAAAGTGAGTGTGCATTTTAAAAAAAAAAGTCCCCCCTTCGTAGGGGACAGGTGGAGTGTGGCCATCTGTGGAGGCAGGCTGAAACGACCCTATTGTGAGTTCAGAAACTTCTATTATTGTGGGGCCCATACAAATGCAAATGAGAAGCGCGTGCCATGACGCCCTGCCGCACAATCTGCGCTGCAAGCCACCGACCACGTGACCACCAGCAGACCTTCTAAAAATCTGTGTTACTGGCCTATTTTATTAATGGTCGACGTTTGGTGTATTTATGTGATTAGGCCTGCAAGTTGCATGAGAGTAAATTGCGCATCCTGCACAAAACTGGCGATGTTAGCGTTACGCACTTGGAAAAGAGGTGTAGATAATAGTGAGGGCAACTAAAGCGATGTCGAATGCGAGTCCTAAAACATTTCACTACATGCATATGCTTGCCCTTTGTTTTTTAAACGTTATCAACTGTCATGCCAGGTCAATAAGTAGAGTTCTGATAATATATCCGAAATGTTTCAGCATTTTGTAGACTTTTGCAAGCAGTGCTGGGGGTGCACCGATTACAAGTTGACGGTGACTGATTCAGGCTTATTGTTACTGCTGTGAGCCGAGCAGATGGACACGTCTCGCAATGGGCATACCCCCATTCACCCCTCGCGACCCTGCAGCACGCATCGCTATTGTTCACGCGTCTTTACATTCGTTGGCCAGAACAGTCTGTTGTCTCTCAATGGGGTTGATTCTAATTTTGCCCTGTGCAATCTACAAACTTTTAGTTTTCAATCTATAGCAAAAAGTCACTGTTTGTATTAAGTGCTGCATAAGTGTGTTGCATCTTGCATTCTTGAATATCTGGGCATTAAAAAAAGACCTAGGCCTGCATAAAATCACAACCTTGATAAAGTTTTCCAGTGCGTCTTGTTAAAGTAAAAGTTATGTGTAACGCAATATGTGGCGAACTCAGTTAACACTGTTTTGGATATCACAAAACGTTGAATTTCAGATGTATAACTTAGCAGTTATATCAAATACATTATGCTGGAGTGTCATCGAGTTTGCAATGCCCTAAAAACTTATTAACATAGTCAGCCGGCAGAAAGAATGAGACGCGTGCAGTTCGGTGGCCGTGCATTGTTCTGCAGTCACATCTGCAGCTCAGGGGGGCCCCTCGTGCCCTTGCACACCCCAACCTCCCCGTCGCCGGGGCAAGTGACAGGTGTTCCAAAGTACACACCCTCTGACCGTGCGTGCTAGCCCTATATCTTGAAATATCGTTCTAACATTTGCCTTTGAATGGATGCAGATTAGTCTGTTGTGCTGCTGACGTGCTGTGACATTTTAGACTTTTATGAGGAGTGCCGTGTTTTAGGCTATGTCTGCCTCTCCCTTCTCCACAACAATATAAATTCTAATTTTCTATAATACCAATGTATCAACATTACATTCACCTCGAAAAGACATGTAGATACCTACAGATATAGCCTTTTGTCTTACATATTTACTGAATTGCGCACAAATAACTATATTGTTTTGACTAAAAGATAAGCCCGATTGGGCGATCCATTGGACGCTTAACCCGCAGGTGCAGATAATCATCTTGAGTTGGATACAGACAAGTTTGCCTCAGTGACCCCCTACCCAACCCCCAAGGACAGATGGGGCCTGTTGCCATGGAGAAACAGCAAGCGTCTCCAGATGCCACGCGCCGCAAGTCACTCCACTAAATCCACCTATGCAAAGAGAGGCGCGTGTCAGACAACCCCCCATACAGGAATTACCATGACTTTTTTAATTAGGCGTTTCGATCATCAAACCTGCAAAGTTTGTATGTTAGGCTGTACAGCATAAGTCATCCCGCCTCACATTCAAAGTAACAAGTATGTACAATTCAGAAGATCTATAGACACGTTTTAGGTCTATAGTGAAGCTTAGGCTACTTAAAAGACACACCAGAAATAAACTCAACAGTTCAGTTCAACTATAGGCTACACGATCTGGGTAAAATCAGATGTGACTCCCTACACTTCAGACTTTTAGTTCTAAGCGCGAGTAGGCTAAATGTATCACAAATAATGTGTCACATTTCCTGTTATCTTAGAAAGATATCTGATTCCACTCTACAATCTTTTAAATATTCACTTTATTCAATGACTCTCTATTTTGGCAGACGTGTGCTTCAGTTTTGATCTATTCATCAAGATTTCTTTTAGAAGTCTTGATTGTGTGTGCAGGCACGCGTCGGAGAAGGGGGGGATGTATTATCTTCGGACAGCCAATCACAAAGTTCGGTGCAAACGCGTGCCAGTGGCTGACTATAAGTAGTGGCCACGTTCCATGAGGAAGTCAAACTCTTCTCGACACAGTTCGAACTCAACCACTCCACTGTTTTCACTCACTTGCTAAACGTAAAGATGAACACTGGCAAAACTTTGAAGGAGGCTCTCCAGAATGCCCAAGCTGACGGTCGTGTTACCGTTGGAGTCTACGAGTGTGCCAAAATAATGAACGAGTAAGTAACTTTTTTGGGACATAGTTTATTACATTGTTACATTCAAATAATTCAACCACATTTGGTTTTGTTGCATTGTAATGGCACAAACTAATAATGTTCTTCTTTCATTTTCAACAGAGACCCTGACAGTGTGTCTTTCTGTGTGCTGGCAACTGATGCCTTCGAATGTGATATAGCTCTTCAGATTCACTTCACTCTCATCCAAGCCTTCTGCTTTGACAACGACATCAGCATTGTGAGAGTCAATGACATGGAGCGCATCTCTAGGATTGTTGGGGACAAATCTCAACATATGGAGGACGCCCACTGTGTTCTCATCTCGGTACGTTTCAAACCAAGTCAGCCTTCACACAGCTCAACTTTAGTCAAAGTTTTGTGGATTCACAGTGACAAAGTCATTGCTATGGCACTAATGTTTCCTCTCTTTCATTCTTTACAGAACCCTGCTGAAGGTTCTTGGGAGGATCCGGCCCTCGAGAAGCTGCACCTGTTCTGCGAAGAGAGCCGCAGTTTCAACGAGTGGGTCCCAGAGATCACTCTGCCTGAACGTTGAACTGTGGCCTATACTCTTCTCTGATCGAGATGCTGTTTAACCTGAAGGAATACTCGTCCTACTTAACAGGCTAATGCAAATTTTCCTGCATCCCTGGATACTCCTGAGGAGGATCTCAGTCCAGGCACCGCGAGGTTATGCCCGAGTGGCCCTCGCGGTTATCGTCGTGCCTCGTACCGTCCATGCCAAGCTGACCCAGGTTCTTTATGTGAACCAGGGGCAGGCATGCCACGAGAGCGACACAATGGCCCTCATTCTTTGTGCGGATGAGGTTTGGAGAGGAAGGAGAAGCGAGTTTTGCGGCTGTGGCCTTGCCACAGAGCAAATATCGCATGCGTTTGTACACGCAGTGGACGAAGTGGTCGTCGAATGAAGCAGGCTTTTTCTTAAAAAATGGACTTAACATCTCGCTCGTTTTTAAAGATATAAGCACTGCAGAGCCAGGGGAAGACTCTCTGCTCTGCAAGAATGTTTCTCACTTTCCAGAATTGTCATTAATCTCTAAAGGTTTCACTTTAGAATGTGTTAAGATTGCTGCATTATTATTGTTATTATAATGTGTAGCCATTATTTGTATTGTTGTAGAAAAATAGAAAGAAAAAAAAACAAGAAATAAAGCAAATAGAATGAATTTCATCTTGTGAAAAGTTGTGTTTCTGCTGAGTTGGAACAAATGGTTGAGATTTGCAGTTACGAGTTTCACTAAGAAGTGAAAGCTTTACTCAACACAAGTGGCCAAATTACCCTACAACACACTCTTAGCCCTTAGCCGTTAAGTTAGTAGTGACATATATTGCGCTGCTACTTTTTGTGTATCTTTAAGCATCAACACAACCACCTACTACCTTCAGTCCATCTCTGTTGGATAAATATTTTGTCACTCAAGACAGGACAAGCAAATTGAGATGAGATGAGCCTTTATTGTCTCCAAGTGGAGAAATTTGCCTTGGGCAATCAAGAGAGTGAAATTGGGACACATATTAGACAAAAAAGAAACACAAAACATACATTAATACAAAAAACACCAACCAATAATGCAGAGACATAAAGAGATATAAACAAGAAGCTAACTTTACATCCACATACATATAGCCAACCCCCCCCCCCCCCCCATACACACACACACACACACACACATATACTGCCAGTGTTATCAGTCACCAATTCCTTTACCTGAACCATCAGAACCTTGCTTAAGTGGTCAATGGGAACCTGTTATGTAAGTGATTGGGGCAGTGGGATTTGGTGACAATCAACCAACAAAATAGGTTTCACTTTTCACATTACAGTACAGAAATGAACAACACTAAGACTCCACTACCAGGCCATGGTGAATAGTTGAGTTTATGGATAATCCCATGTCAGGCCCATATGTTGTCTCTGAAGAAAAGCCAATTTAACTTCAGTGTAGTCTGATAAGAGCACAACAATGCGTTATACCATACAGAGCTAGAGAGTCATCCTATTTGGTCATCAGAACCTGTTACGCTATGTTTTGTAGATACACGGTTGGTGCCATTCTTTTTGATGAAAACAACAATCAGAAAACTAGACAGACACTCTGCCCATGACAAAGCCATACTCCTTCTACTCAGGTCAGGCAAGTTTCAGTGTTATCTTGAAATGAATGATCATCAGAAAATTGCATATGAAGATTTCAGATGCAAAACCCACTAAACAATGATAAAAAATGATATAACGATGCTGAGTGAATGCTCTCCACACATGGTATCCGTTGATCAAATCATTTTGCTTCAAAACCACTCTATTCCTGCATGGTCTGAAATATCAA
>NC_085007.1:19941047-19961047 GCF_963854185.1 Sardina pilchardus | reverse complement strand
TGTATGTACATTTATGTTTATGTGTATGCTTATGTTTGTGTGTGTGTGTGTGTGTGTGTGTGTGTGTGTGTATGTATATGTATGTGTGTGTGTGTGTGTGTGTGTGTATGAGTGCGTGTGCCTGTGTATGTTTGGTTGGGGGGTTGGGGGGTTGGGGGGCTGGAGGGTCAGAGTGTGCAGGGGCCAGCTGTGCTGTGCTGCGCTGTGCCCGTGTCAGTGTGGGCCCAGCTTAGCCCCCTTAGGGCTCTGGAGGCAAGCAGCCCCTCTATCAGAGGCCCCCCCCCTCGCCCCCCTCCTCTCTCCAACACACTCAAACAAAGGCAGCAGGCAGCACTCCTGCTCCAACGTCAAAAGGTGGGGGGGTGGGTGGGGAGGGAGAGGTGGTGTTAGCACACAAAAGTCCACTGAGCACCCCGGCGAAAGGGCGAAAAAAAAGGGAAGAAAGGAGGGGGGGTAAAAGTTCCTCCCTTTGTTGTCGGGGCTGAAAGAATGGCGTGGGGCACTAGCAGCTGCTGTGCCTGCAAAGGACATTTGAGATGCTCCTTTTCACAAACACAAAGTCTGGAGCAGAGAGGCGAGCAGGGTGGGGTGATGATGTTGTGTGGGGTTGTGGTTGGGGTGGGGTGAGCTGGGGTGGGGTGGGGGGGGGGTTTGTGTACAAACTGAAAGGCACGCTTTTGCGGAGGAAACCGGCTCATACTAGATCATGGAGGGGAGAGAGTTTGTTTGAGGTGCTGACCGGAGGGAGGGGGATGGGTTGAGGAGAGGATGCAAAAAAGGGACAGAGATACAGAGAGAGAGAGAGAGAGAGAGAGAGAGAGAGAGAGAGAGAGAGAAAGGAGAGAGGGAAGACCTCTTAAAGATGACAACGATTAACGCGAGTGAATCCATCACACTACAAAGGAGGCCCTGCTGAGCTGCCATATGGACCAGGAGAAGACTGTGCATTGTCTAAGAGCCACCGTCACCTCTTTAGAGTGGCTTATACTGCCACTGGGCCCGCGACAACAAACAGCAGTTTCAGATCCCGACTGCAAGCTCTTTATTGTTTTAGATGCCTTCTGTAATTTGTGATGTTTTTGTCTCGCTGTAGGAGGGTTTATTGCAGGCCTCCGTTGTATTGATGCAATCAGACAAAGACTCGCAAAATCAGCTAGTAATGAGATTACTTTTAGCTATGTTTACAGTGTTTCCAGACATTGACGTTCCAGCTATTTTGATAGTAGTAATGTTGATGTCTTGACTTCCAATTGCATAATTGGTCTCAAATTATATGTACAAATTAGTTGTTTTGCTCCCACTAAACAAGCTCTTTTCTCCATATCAGTCCCTCCATCATGCTGACAAGTGCCATGATGTGTTATCTCTGGCCTGTAACAGATTTGTGCATGCACTAAACTGATTCCAATATGGCATGCAAACTGATTAGGTGCAATACTGTTGAACATACACAACGATTGGAGAATATGTTGTTAAAAGTACATTAAAAGCAGTTTTCAGTGAAATGTTCCAGTAAACTGAGTAGCAGCTGTTGCACGGCAGAAACTCAATGACCTGCTCTCATAATCACTGTTGTTGGTTCACCAAAAATTTATGCTAGTTGCGCCCTCCGGTGGTCTTAATATGCAACTGCATACAATTGTTTGGATATAGTGCCTCTTGTTGTAACTTGTACTACATTTGCAAACATGATATTTATCAACACAGAGAACCTAACCATTCTTAATTCATGCACTCACCACTTGAAGAAAGCAGCAGTATTTGCCAAAAAGTATGTTATTAAGTTATTATAGTTATTCTGTTACTGTTATCTTAGACTTACATAAGATTGTCATTCCAACTAATCTCAATAAAGAGTATGATTCAGACACATACATGACAGCATTCAGCTTTTTAAGCAACTATGAATATATCAGAGAAACAAGCTGTAACAAATATATTAGAACAAAGCTCCCCCAAACTAATATTTCTATAATATTACTGTTACACTATGTTCCTACATGTTTATACTATTCTGCTATTACAAGGCTACTGCTAATAAATTGCACATATGTATATTTCATTTGTTATTACTGTAAACCATACCATTTCATAATACCATACTACTGTGCTATGTATTACACTGTTTTTAATGCACCACCTGTAGGCTATACTGTGTATATCACATTACACTTTTCTGCTTTTTTTGCACTTCTGGTTAGATGCAAACTGCATTTTGATGTTTTGTTTTGTTATTTTGTTGTCTCTGTATTTGTACTCTGCACACTGACAATAAAGTTGAATCTAATCTAAAACAAAACATCTGGTTGGGCAAACTCTATAGCAGGCCTTCATCGCTGACGCAGACTATCAGCAAGACTGTAACCAGCATAGTTGAACAACAGTTCCATCTAGTGGACAAATAAATAAATGAAAAGAAATGGGAAAACCATTGTGAACACTGTTCTCTCTTTTGCTTCGTCAGTTGTTATACATGGACCATATAAACTTAGCCATTGAATTATTAGATCTTTAGGCCAGAAAGTGTTATATTTCTACAACGCCTTTTATTTCACCCAACTAGACAGCGTAATTTAGTTGTCCCATTACTTGCAATTTTATCAGAAGCAAATGGCAAGTTAGTTTGGAGCATTAGATAGATAGATAGATAGATAGATAGATACTTCATTGATCCCCAAGGGGAAATTCAAGGTCCCAGTAGCTTAAGACACCACACACAACATACACTACAGTGTAAACAGGATAATACAAAGCAAATCAACAAGTCAACATGACTAAAAGAGCAGTAAAATACTAAATTCTTACTAATTACTAACTCATTATTAATAAACCTTGCACTTCACATCCTGAAGCTAGTATTGAAGGTGCACATTCTGAGGCCTGAGCTGGGGCCGGTTTCCCGAAGCCTTCTTAACGCTACGTAGTTCGTAACCTCTATCTTAAGCTCTACCTTAAGTACCTCACGCATTTCCCGAAACCTTCTTTGCTACGAATGTCTTTCGCACGTCGTTCGTTGGTAAGAGTGGTCTGGAGCACTCTCAGACCTCTCTTATCTGCACCTTAGCAATGTTTTGACTCGCGACGCTAGTCGCCGCCACTGTAGCCTACCCTACAGCAATTTCCGTTACGCATGCAACTCATATGATACAAAATCACTATTTTGGTTCGCCAATGATTTTATGTAAGTATGCTAATTTAGAAAATAGTTTCTGGAAATGTTTTCATGCAAATAGGAAACGTGCACGCATTTGGAAATAGTTAAAAGCGCTTTATTCTTTGCTTCCCCCCACCGTCCTACAATGTTTAGGCCTAATGTGCGGGCTTGCTGTCATGTTTAATGTTAACCAATGGCACACAATACTGAATGAGGATGTTGGTCAATCAGCTGTGATTAAAAAAAGTCTACATAGCCTATTTCAACTAGAAAAGCACAAACCTCCCCCAAGCAAACAGCCTAGCCTACGCCTCCTGCATCCAGACGGTGATACGAATCACTCACAAAATTAAAAAGTTTCTTCCTTGGGTCATTTCAGATCTTCCCTGGAAATTTAATCGAAATCCATCTTTAACTTTTAGAGTTAGCCTATCTTGCAAACAAACGGACAAACAAACAAACAAACAAACAAACTAGAAAAGCGCAGACCTCTGCTTTCAAACATGAAGCGTTCGAATATTTTTATCCATGCGGGAAACAAACTAACACACCAACAAACAAACCCAGATGAAAACATAACCTACTTACCTACGTAGATCATTTAATTTCTAGACTAGGCCTACGTGTTTTATCATTGTGTGCTAATAAGTTCATCCACGTTGAAGTTGCGTGAATGTTGTGGGGGCGATAGGCTATTATAAGCAATGGTTTTGGTGCAAAGAACGCTTTCATAAGTCTGTCAAGCCTCCGCGTGAAATAAAAAATCGATTTCTGAGCAATCGATGTCACCTAATTCAGCACCTTCATGGTGGACAGTGCCTTATACGTCGGACGTAAGGAGCTTTTCGTAAGAAGACTCCAAAGTGATAGTTCGGGAACCACGACTAGAAAGGTAAACAACTTTGGTAAGTTATACCTTTGGAGTCTTCGTAGCTCGCTAAGAGTGAACGTTATCGGGAAACCGGCCCCTGGTCTGTGGAGACTGATTCATCTTGCACTGCCATTGCCAGCTTATTTGTGGTAAAAGTGGAATAAAACAGAAATAGCTTGAGAGTTAATGGTCTCAACATTATAAAAGTTGGTAATGACCATCGTGTTTTGCTGTAGCAAAAATAAAGAAATAAAGAAATAATAATATCAGTTTATATAAGCCTATATATATATATATATATATATATATATATAGGGAGAGACAGAGAGAGAGAGAGAGAGAGAGAGAGAGAGAGAGAGAGAGAGAGAGAGAGAGAGAGAGAGCAGTAATTTGCAGAGACTAGAGATGTTTGATGCTTGGGGTGAGACAAGGTGAGACAAGGGATATTTATTGGACACCTGTTAAGTTGTTCATAATGGAAAATACAGAGTGACCCAAAAATCCTTCATTATTTGGAGTGCTGGTAATTATGTTTAGGATACTTAGGTGAAAAAGGGTGCTGTAGAGACTAGACCCACTGAATAATTAAACCAAACAGTGAGTTTAGCACACTAATGAGACAATAAATTGGAACTGGGTAAAACTATCCACCGTCTGTGAGAGGTAAACAGCACAAATAAGGTGAACGCCTCAAGCCAAATGACTCTAACAAATGACTCTGGCTTGTGGGCAAAGGAACGACGTATCGCCGTGGTCGGCTTGCCCCTTTAGAAATGCTCCCAATCATCTGAACTGGAACGGGCACAGGCAGAAAGGCCAGTGCTTGCCACACCCTGCCAAATAGACCACCCACCACCACGCCTGTAATTCTCGCTGCCCTGTGCTCCGCCGAGAAATCATTTTCAGTCCTGGAGTCAACTGGAGCATCGATTTCCCCCCTAACAGCCTGCCGAAAGGGTTTAGCTACATTACTATGCAATCTGCCAAGCAAGCAGGACCCCGGAGGACATAGGGGAGCTGTGCATGTAATAAAAATGTCCAAGAAAATCAGGAAATGTTCGACTATGTTAAAGGCATGGAGGCCTTGGGCTCTTTGGGAGACATATGTGAATTTGTGACAGGTTGTAAGGTTATATGCCCTTATAAACACACGCTGACAGATGGTCTCTTGGCATACATGTAAATGACATTACATAAACATCTACACAGACACATAATCAAATGCACAGATTTAACACACACACACACACACACACACACACACACACACACACACACATATACATACACATACACACCATAATTATGCAGAGAGAGAGAGAGAGAGAGAGAGAGAGAGAGAGAGAGAGAGAGAGAGGCCCACAATTGACATAAATGATGATAATGGTGTTTGAGAAGGCAATCCAGTAAAAGAGTCAATAACCAATTGCACATTTGCACGTTAGGCGAACATCACATTTTTCGACTATTCCTCTCCGGCAGAACGAGGCTTGACAGGAAGCCGGCAAATCAGCGCCGTGTATTTCCAGCAGCCCACATCAACAACACCAAAAGGGTGCCGCCATTAAAAAGTGAGCACTGTTGTAGGCCCGTATGTCAAACTAATGCTGCAGGCAACCGCACATAACACAACACCGCCCTGCCATTAATAGGCAGTGGTGAGGGGGAGCAGAGCGAACATGGCTGACTAATTATGATCTGGCGCACCACAGAGAAATGACAACTTGGAGCCACTGGGAGGGTTGGCTGCATCATTTGAACTCTGAAATACAAGCCTGACTCATGTCTCTCAGCTAATACTTCTCCCCCACGCTAATACTTTTCCCCCCAACAAACCCACATTGAACTGCTCTGTCTTTCTCTCTTTCTCTCTCTCTCTCTCTCCCCCTCTCTCTTCCGCTCTCTGACTGTGGGGAAAAAAAAGCACAAGACGCTTCACAGCGAGAGCAACGTTTTTAATCTGTAATTTTATGAGGAAGACCTCCCGTTAGAAAATCCCATTTCTGTTCTCGGCTGCTTCCTGCATCGTTTTGTATGTACCAGACCAAGGATAATGAGCAGCGCATAAAGTGCCGAAATGTTTTTGTTTTCACACACGCCGAGCAATTAAGTAGGATCATCTGACACTGACAGTTAAAGGGGTGGAATAACAGTATTGGCGTCTGCCTCCAAGATGAATCTCGGCTCTGGCTGAAAATGGCTTTTGCGAAGAACAGAGCGCCGCCAAAACCATTAGCTAGTGGAAGCTAAAAGAAGACCTCTGCAGGATGTCACAGATGGATCTCTCATTACAGCAAACAGAGGAATTCAATTAACATCCAGTAGCTGCTGATGAGGCAACATGGCAACTGGATGCCATGATGGATTATAAAGCCTTTAAAGCTCTATTACAGAGATTCACCCTGCTGGAATGCAGATATTTAGATTGCAACAGGTCAAGGATGCGAAACCTATAACCTGCCAATCAGAATCATGTGGAGCAGGTAATTAGCTGAAGGCCATCCATGTGTTGGTAAGGGATTGGGTGAGATGGTTTGGCATGGGGAAGGAGGATTTTAAGGGATCATTTTTACCTCTTTACTTAATACAAATGCTATGTATACTTCCCTTTGTTCAAAACTCAATAAACATTGCATTACAAAAAAAAAACGACAAAGAAAGAATCATGGCAATCAAGTCTCACTCTTTCTGCTGTTCCATCAAGTCTCCCCAAAGACCTCCCACCAGCGTCTCCAACTCAACTTAGTGTCAGACATTAAGGGTCATATTGTTCATGAAGGGATAAAGGAGACGATGACACAATATGATAATGAGGCATTGCCTCGAGACATTCGCTTGAGTGCCATTGAGGGCGAGAGCCGGGGTGTGCGGGCCTGGTTTTCCTCCAGTGGCACATGTGAGTTAATCAGAGGTTACGCAGGAGTCCCTTTTTTTTCCCCGGTGCTTAATCCCCGGGGAGATGGGCTCTCGCCGACGAGCTCATTATCAGTCGGCCCACTGAGCAGGCCAGAGGCACAAGAGCTGGCCCGGTGCGCAGCGTTAAGCGGGCTTATCGTGGTCATCCGAAAGACATTTCCACCGCCGTGACCCCCGCGGTCATTAAGAGGACCTCATGCAGGGAGACACCAGATCTGCATAATAGAGGCATTAACCGGATGTTATTATTGCATCTGATAGCATGCACGTAGGCTCTCTGATGTGTGTGTGTGTGTGTGTGTGTGTGTGTGTGTGTGTGTGTGTGTGTGTGTGTGTGTGTGTGTGTGTGTGTATGTGTGTGTGTGTGTGTGTGTGTTTCTGTGTGTGTGTCTGTGTGTATGTCTCTGTGTGTGTGTGTGTGTGTCTGTGTTTATGTCTCTGTGTGTGTGTGGTGTATGTGTGTGTGTGCGTGTACGTGCGTGCATGCCTGTGTGTGTGTGTATGTGTAATAAACCCTGTTGGGGACCAGGAGGCGATGTTGAGTCTCCAGTGAGCAGCGCTGATGATTCAGATGCACACAGCAGCACAATAACCTGTGTGAGCCAAGTGTGAACGGAGCCCTTTTGCTTTTCATCAGGAAGCTGTCAGTCTGCGTCAGCCATCAGCGGAGATGAAGATAAGGCCGACGCCATCAGCGACTATTACCAGCCGTAGTCCCCCCCCCCTCCTTTTTTGTCACCTCATTATCCCCGCTGTCCAAAAAAACCCGCCATCCATGCATAATCAAATTAGCCCTTCATGGTAATTCCCACACCTCTGTCTGTCTTTGCTATTGCTGGCACTGAGTCAAGTAGGATGTAGCGTAATGCGACATTAGCACAGACATCATATGAGCTAATGTGTCACCATTGGAGTCGGGCGTTAAATGGAGTTGAGCGAATTCGTTCCCTGGAAGACAAGGACTCTGGAAGACAAGGACTGGGGCATGTACGCAGGTGAATCACACTTTCATGTGACTACTCCACCGGAGCCAGTGTTCTCCAGAGCGACCGTGTAATAACACGAGAGTCAGTTTGTGTCTAATGAAGGTATTAATACTGTATGGCTAACTGAATCATTCAATGAGTAAGAGAGCGGAAAAGAAGGAGAGAGAGAGAGAGCGAGAGAGAGACAGGGACAGAGGGAAAGGTAGGCCTACTGCTCTAAGGCTGCTCTGAAGTCATCACAAAAACTGAGTGAATATGAAGTGAATATTAATGCTTTTTAAAGCAGGACTTACAGTATAAAGCCTGATGCTGAAAGAGCTTCTAAAATATTTAAAGTTAAATTTAAAAGTTGTCCCGTATGAAAAACGGGGAGGCTTTTGCAGTCTTCTGGGGATGTTTTGACTAGCTTCAAGGTTGAGGCCAGGGTCAAAGCTAAGTGTGTTGTGTGTTGTGTAAATAAATGTGGCAATAGGCTAATGTCTTCAACTGACAGGATATTCAAGCATTTACATTCTCCTCAGCATCAACATCAAAGCCTGTTTCAGATTTCATAAACTGTATAAGCAGGGTTTGTTTTCATAAATTCAATATTATAAAACATTATTCAACAATTCTCTTTCTTGTCTGACTGCTTCAGGGGCCTTTAGAAATGCAAACAATAAATATGCATTTTCCACAAGATTACCAGCGTTTTGTTACATTAATGCGCCATAGTACCACAGGCAGCTCAATGACACTGGTGATAAATGGATCCAAACAAATGTAAAGTTGTTGCATATTTTATTCAGCTCAAATAAATGATATACTGATGGTTCATTATTGCCATGCTGAAATGAACGCAACTGTTCATTTGGGCTGAGGAATGTGTCTAAATGCTGGTATTTGCACAGCTGCAGGGGGCATAAATTATGCCAGCCCCTCTCTCTCTCTTTCTTTCTCACTCTTTCTGTCATATTCACACACACAAACACACACACACACACACACACACGTTGCAATTTGCTTTGCAACATATTCAGCTGAGGAGTTTCTCTTGGGCCTGCTTGGCTTTGGGAATGTGAACAGCCGAGCAACAACAAATAGTGAATATTGCCACAGCTTATAAACAAATCTCTCTCTCTCTGTCTCTGTCTGGTTGTTGTAAGAACAATTTAACCGTAACTTTGTGTGTTGCCTTCTTTTTATGCCAATGTACATGTTTGTTTCTCTCTTTCTCTGTCTGGCTCTGGCTGCGACTATGTGACTATGTGTGTGTGTGTGTGTGTGTGTGTGTGTGTGTGTGTGTGCGCGTGTGGTGTGTGTGTGTACGTATTTGAGCATGTGTCTGTGCCATTACACTAGCCACCATTGTCCCTGATATCCAGTTGCTGCCTTCATGTATGAGGCTCAATGAGATGCTGAGAGAAGGTTACGTGTCCCAAATGGGTGCCACCGAGTAAAGACATTTCATTTGCTTGACAGAATTTGGCAGATGCACTCTGCAAGTGCGATCGCTTCGGCACCAGATGAAAGGTGCGGCCATATTGCCCCTGTGAATTGAAGGGCACTCACCACAAAAAGATAGATTCCTTTATGCTTTTTTGAACCCAACGAAAGGAAAAGGTATTTTAAGAGCCTCAACACTTTCACATGACATTGCTAGTACGATATTCATTACCCTATTTCTTACTTTAATTAAGTTGCATCTCTCTTCAGACCTTAAAGGGGTAGTTTAACTGAGCCAATGGGCGCCAGCTCAGACAGCAATTTCATTTAGGCACAAAAGCCGATAGTTCTTTTCTTGATGCATGGTACGCTCCTTTTCTCTGTATTTCACTGTGAAGCACTTCTCTGTAAAATGTAATCCGACGAGACGTTCTGCAGTAGTTTGTACTTCTGCATATCGGCCAGGAATGCACTATGAACAAAGTTTTGGTTGTTCTGATGCTGTTAAATTTGTCACCCTCGTTGACTTGTAGTTGCTTTGAGAGACAACGCTACCCACTGCAGTGACAAATGACATATGACACCACCACTCATATGTGCATAATGCTGACCACCCACTGGCCAGTAGGAATGTAATGGATAACTCAGGGTCACTCATCCACTCCCGGCACTCAAATGCTCAATTCCTGACTCACTGTGACAGTCATTGGTAGACGTCAATAGTTCTTGGTTGTTCCTTTATACATCTTTTAGAGTATTTCTTTATATCATGTGTATCTATGATTTATTTTGACTAAATCTAAACCTTGGTAAGCAATTTAAACCTCACACATTTCAATAACAATACAGGGATTGGAACTAATACATCCAGTCTGTGATGTCCTTACCTCTTAGCTCCATTCATAAGGTTGCATTGGAAAGGGTGATAATCATTTGTATGATCCAACAAGTTAGGCTTCACAGTCATACAGTGTAAAGCAATTACTTAATAATTCTGTTATCCCATAAGGTTTTACATAAAAAATATTTTTTTCATTTGGAACAGTGTTCTGGATTGATCATGTAGTTATTGTTATTGTCCAAACATTTTTTTTAGAATCTTTTACATAAGTGTTAGAAATATTATGCGAAACCACATTTTTAAAAATACAATCTGCGCTGTAATAAGGGTTGCAACTGGGCTTCACAGACTGTACAGTCTGTCAATAGCAAAGGCACAGAGGAAGCATTTGGTCCCCCCAGAAGTCCCAAAGTAGCAAACCTAAACTCCACTTTGGCTTCATGAACGTTGGCCCTAATAACAAACCAAACAGCTAATTCATTTTTCAGCCCTGTGCCGCACAGATCCGAGCCACAAATTAATGAAAAATAATTACATGGGAAGAAAAAAAAAACAAAAACGTTTCAATAACATTTGGTCAAGCTGTGGCACAGATTTGTCAGAGATGAAAAATCTGCTCGTGAATATTTTTGGCTCTGCAATAGCCAACCCCTCCTCCCTCCCTCCCTTCCTCCCACCTCCTAGTCAGTGAGTGCACCCTTGGGTGCTGCACGCCTCTGAAAGATGGATTCATTAAAGGTGACGGAGGCGTCTCACAGCCCCCAGACCTCCGTCAGCACATCTCCTCCACCACCCTGCCTGCTCTCACACGGTTTGGCCCAGAAAGGTTGCAAAACATTGACTTTTGTGACACCATGGATTTCTGTGTGAGCGAGTGCAGCAATGAGTTGTGGACTGTGACTCCGGAGAAACCCGTTGGTTTAGCCCCAAAGTGCCCTTCTTTTTCCACATCCAACACCACCCAACCAACCACCCAATTATATCCACCCACACTCCACCCCGACTCTCTCCCTTCACCCACCGTATCCAGGCCACATGTGCACGCTGCCAGAGCGGACCGAAGCCCTTGGCTCCGTAGGTGCACCGAGCGGCGTGCGTGTTGTCTGTGGGGACCTGAGAATGTTCCATGATAAATAAACGTGAGGCCTCGGGCCTGAGCGGGTGGAGGGGTGGATGAGGGTGGCGTTGGTGGAGGTGGCGGTGGAGATGGGGGGTAGTGAGTGGGAGGTAAATACATTAAAAAGGTTTAAGCCAAAAGAGACATAGGGAGCCGGGCTGCTCTGACACAGTGTCTGGCAACGGCTAAAGTCCACTAATCAGCAGACTTTACTGCTTACGCTGCCTTGAAACGGCTCTCTCTTCACCCCCACAGTTTCTCTTGTTCGCCTCCTCTCTCCCTCACCCACTCATTCTCTCTGTCATTCTCTTTCTTTCTTTTTCTCCTTTACTCTCTCTCTCTCTCTCTCTCGCTTGCTTGTATCCCACACTCTCTGGCTCCCTCTTGCCAGATGGATACAAGGCAGAGAATGCAGAGGCTGCATTCCACGGGTCAGGAGAGAGAACCACATGTTTTTCAATGAGCCCCGAAAAAATGGACTAAATGTTGGGACCACATGCGATGCGGCGTGCATTCATCCGTACTAAAAGTGCTGCGCTAAATGTTTGCATAGGGTCTGGTTTTCCGACGTGTCTGTCACTTAACAGGTATTAAAGTGACTGAGATAGAAATCCAGGCCCAGAATTTTTAATACTGCCAATACAGAGGGGGGCAACCTCTAGTCCAAGCAGTTTATGAGGCACAGGAATGATTTTATGAGAACAGACATCATTCGTTTTTTGTATTGAAGTCTGATCCAGTAATTCAACAGTCAAAAGTTAATTCTTATTTTATGAAAGAATTAAAGGCAATTCTGAACCAGGTGGTACTGAAGGTCAATGTTTGAGCGGACTTTTGGGAAAAAGAAAACTTGATTGCTTTGAAAGACCTCGGGCTGAATACCTAACCTAGCGGAAGTTGGTGAATGTCTGATTGATTTGTGTCCTTTTTAGGCGTCAAGGGCAGTGTGCTATACTTCCCCCTACCTACAATATAGAACATAGTATATCACAGTCTTTTTATGATTCATTTTTTCATGCTCAGATTTGGAGCAGTCATTGCAGCACTGAGGACTTGCAGACAGCTGACAAGACAAACTCATTTTGCTCCAGCAGTTTTCTCAACGTGGAATGCAGAATGTAAACACCTGTCCAAAACGAAAAATAAAATATTTGCGTATTATTTGAATTCAGACCCTGCTGCTTGATCAGAATTCTGTGAGCTGTTAGACAACAAAACGGCACAGCGCTAATACCCGGGAAATGAACCCAGAGAGCATGTTAGCATTCACTTCTCGTCCGTCCGCGAGCAGTAATATTGTGCTAGCAGCGGGACGTGGGAGCTGACTTACAGTGGCTCGCGCCTCCCACCTCTCCTCTTTCCCTCCTTTTGTTTTCGTTAATGTGGAGTGCCACGGCTCCCGGGGTCAACCACGGGTCAGGTATCGACGTGAACGAAAATTGAAAAGCGAGGCATCCATAATTCATCGAGGGGCTTTGTGGCGGTGCGCTAATGCTAGCGGCGGGTACGCGTTGACTCCCCGCGCCACCCACCCTGTGATCGGCCCCCTAATCCCCCCCCTCAGCCGGCGCTTGGCCCACGGGCGACATGGCAGTCAGACGTCTGGACACATCTCCACGGAGCCATGTGACCGCTGGCAGCACTTCAACCGTGTGTGTGTGTGTGTGTGTGTGTGTGTGTGGTGGAGGGACAAAAAAAGAGAGCGAAAAAAGAGCATCCACAGAAACAACAACAAAAAAACATGTCCTTTTACAACCTTTGGTGACTTGTCTGAAAGTGAAATCACATGAAATGCATCAGCTTTATCGGCGCCTCCTCGTGCTTTGCTTTCGCTGCGTTCGACCCGAGTTACAACAAGCATGACAAGCGGCGTTGTACAATAACACCGATTTCACAGATAAACAAACAGCCTTTTGGCCGTGGCAAACCACGAGCTGCCAGAAGATCGAACGTGCCTATGTGGCATCCCGGGGCCTTCTCACTGTTATGAAGGGACAGACTCGAGACAGCGGCCACGGTGTTGCTGCATGCTAACGTGGCTTGTGTCTGGGTCTGGGGCTCGTGCTCTGGTTTGAAAGAAAGCCATCGGACTCATTAGTGCCCAGGCAAATGAGACGAAGCACAAGATCTTTGCCAGCTGCCTGCATCGGTTTTGTGCAGTTCAAAAGGCCAAGTCTGACTCACTCATGAAAGCCTTAAAATGAGCTGGAAAACACACAAGCACAAACAGACGGTGCTCTTTGATGGCGCGGGAAGCGAAATACTTTTAACAATATACAAACTGTCAAAACTATCTTCAAAGTAGTAAATCAATATTTTGCGCTTGCGGTGGGGTTAAAAAAAAAAAGAGAGAGAGAAAAGCACAATATTTGTGTTGTCAATTCGACTAGTTTTGTTAAACCAGTGGTCTGGCCAAAACTGGACCTAATATGGGACCGCCTCACGGTCCGCACCAATTTCACAACTCCCCATCTTCCTAAAGTCCCAGTTCTCGAGGCTGCCATTCTGTGCTACATCTCGGCACCAGTGCCAAAGCTACGGTGGGCCCACATAACAGCGCAATTTGGCACTCCATTTTATAGTCATGAATGAATACCTGTGTTTGCTTTCTTTGTGTACATAACCCCATAGGAGGTGCTGGTGTGTTGGCACTGGTTGAGATTGGTTTTCATTAGTGTGCATGCGGGTGACCCTCTCCTGAGAGGCCACAGCCATGCATACATTTGCAGGGACAGCCTGTCAATAAGTCACAGAGTGCAGCGCCTGTCAATCTCTCTCACGGGTGACATATCGCCCAGGTCAGCTTGGCGCGCCCCCCCGGGGTGGAATAGCCGATACGGAAAACACACACATACGTTTCTTATGCCTTCACAAGCATGTACAAACCTCAGCAGCACCTCACTCAGAGGGAACTAGACTCCCCTTTTTCATCTTTGCCAGACAGAATTACAGTAGACAAAGATGGTGGAATTAGAGCAAGTCCTTGTCTTGGCTACACACTTTTCAGGAAGCCCGTAATTACCGTAGTGTCTCTAAAGCCTCATGACTTTAGTGTTTTGTCTAAACACAGTGTGCTTTATACAGTACAGTATATTGGATAACTATCCCCTGCCCCAGTAAAATATTCATCATAGGCAAATTACAATAGTACCATTGTATCCTTCTCCTTTATATCTTTTGTAGGATAATGGCACTTTAACCGGAATATCTTGCTACCAAACTCTTGATGTGTTTACTGTAGGCCTACCTTGATGTGTGTAGATGTGACTTGAGTCCTATTCAAGCTCTGTGTGAAGCTGTAACATGGTCTTCAGGCTGCTTTTGCTGTCATTTTCCAAACTGTCATTGAACTGCAATTTCTTCCACGTTATCAGGGAGTGCATTTGCTCTTTTCTATAGCGCCACAAATTGTTGTTTACTCTTAGTGGTGTGATGGGGGAAACTATCCCTTCTGGTTCGGAATGTGTTGTATTTCTGACTATATCTTATTTTGAGCAAGAGTTTTTGAGTGTGTGTGTGTGTGTGTATGTATGTGTGTGTGTGTGTGTGGCCAAAAAGTCAACTCTGATGACCCCGCTGAGTGCAAGGCATGTGGTTTATTCCTGAGGCTGACTGTGTGAGACAGGCTGTATGAATTCTCAGGTGAATGGGTTTGTCGGCTGCTATTTATGCCAGTGCCACTGTCTGGTGTCTGTGCCTTTGTATCTCAACACGGTCAGCATTCTTTCTCCCCATTGAGTCTTCTATACTCTACCTTGGACTAATTCATACGGTATACAATAAGGATAGACACGGGGTGGCACAAAAGACTGCATACAGACTGACATGTTTCGAGGTGACTCCAGTTTTGACTGAAAAAATTCAGTCCGTATTTCATCCTTGTGCGTCATCCCAGTTGGTGAGACTCTGCTCTTAAACCTCAAGGTTGTTAGGCAGCACAATGTCGAATGTCGAACGCCCGTATAATCTTGGACTACAAAAATATTTGCTTTCCACAAGAGAAGGAATTTAGCTTTGCTTAAGGAGATTTATGTGTCTGGCTCTGGCTCTGTGCTTATCAGGGTTGTTTTTGGAAATGCATTGTACTTTTATTTCATGAACTACGTGGCGCGTTCAGTCAGATTTGCTTTGTTTTGGCATGTCGGCCAACTGGCGCAGTGCTTTTCATCAAATTTATTTCGTATTGACACAAACCTTATGGAGCAACGCTGGTGATTTGTGCTCCACGCATGCCTCATTTTACAAACCTTCACTGTGTAACTCTGAACAAAGACAAGCAAACCCACAAAGTCACCAAACTCTTAAAAATACGAGCTCTTTTAAAATAAAGTGACTGACCTTCACATCCCCTAAAACTACAGTTCAAGACCCAGGCTCGCGTGCACACAGGGGTATCGTTGAGCAAAACAGTATTGCCATGTGGTTCTCAAATAATATTAGTGAATATGACCCAGCTTCAGTTTTACAATCAGACCTGGCCTACTTCTGACTCTCGGCAGACGTAAAAACACGGCTACAGTTTCCATCGAAGGTGTCAATTCTTTAAACAGCTTTTATACTCCACCAAATTCCTCATCATGTAGCGCATTAAGGGCTTCCTGAAAAGCCGGCTCTTAGGAGCATACCAGACATTCACGTTGAAGCCGGAATCGGGTTACCTTCATTCCTCCCCAATCAGCCCCTGAGAGAGATGCTTTATAAGTGTTTTTATCATACCATATTATGTCTGGGACTTAACTCAAAACACGTTTCTCAGCCAGCTGCCACCGCTGAACGGTACTCATTTTGAGAGACGGTGTTATTCTTCCTTTTTTTTGCGAGGTGTCTGCTTTCTTCAGTCCATCTACTGTATACCTGGAGTCATTCCGCTTCCGCCTGGTTGAGTGGCAAATGTTACCTGAGAGGGACCCCTCGGTGCTCTGCATTATCTCTCCTGCCGCTGCACCCTGCCAACGCAAAAAAAAGAAAAAAAAAAGAAATACGGCTTTATTGCCGTCCCCCGTCGGGGCTGCTCTTTGAAGCATCCCGGCCAAACGTGTTCCTCGTTTATTCCCCGCAGGAACGCCGGCGACAGAGATAGAACGCGGGGGGAACATGATAAGCGCAATAACCGGGAGCATCCAGAGGGAGCTTGCAAACGAAGAGAAAACAAGGAAGGGCTCATTAATGATGAATGATACGCGGCCCCCTGTAAACATTATTGCTTTTTTCCCTCCTCCTTACGTACACAGAGGTCACAGGTACCGGTCATGGGGATAATGAAATATGAAAATAGATGATGTTCTCTGGATCGCATACCCCCTGATAAATAGCCATAGTTGTTGTTACTGTCGTGGGAGCGCTTGTGTGTGCGTGTGGGGCTCTGCTTTGACCTTGGCAGTGACCCTCCTCGACTGGCACTTCCTCTGGGCCCTCGGTTGACAATTTCCCACAATCCCCCAAAGTCCTCACCCTTCAGCACCCCTGTAGGTATACAGCCTCTCTGGGACACTCACTGAGCCACACCTGATCCTAATCAGGTGTAATTCTAGATCCCAGAATGATCCTCTCCAGATAGCATTGCTTTTTAATTTATTTGTTCGCAGTCCACTCTTGAACAGATCAACAGCAAGCGGAATGTAAACCTTGTCACAAATAGATTGAGAGAGAGAGAGAGAGAGAGAGAGTGGGTGGTATCAACAGATGAGCTATAAAAAAAAAACGTCTTTGTTCTCCATATCTAAGCACTTAGTCATAACTCTTGTCCTGTGATAGTCATGAGGATGAAATGATGAGAACATGATTTGATTCCTCTTCCAGAAAATGCTATCAGCCCAGCTCCTGCGTGGGAATAGCACAGTTGTAGCTGGCTGCCTCTGTTCCACTGTTCCACGCAAAAGGTCATTTGAAATGCTATAATCAAACAGCCGTGACTATATCTGTGATTGTTGTATTGTCGTTGGCAAGGCAAAGTCCTCCTCGCCCGTGCTCCTGTGTCTATATTTAGAAAACAGCATTGTGGCAACGCAATGATAAATGGACCAAGTGACTAATCACTTCAGCAGGAATCTCTGAAGTTAAGCTCAAAAACACAGACACTGTAATTATCCCCGTGGGGATATCACTCATAAAGTATTGCACCGAAAATGGCCACGTTGTATGGTTCATGGAAAAGCGGCATGCTGGGTTAAACGACATATAATTCATATCATTTGAAGGTTAATATACCCCAATTAGATTGATTTTTTTTTCAGAACCAGCCGGCTGAAGAGAGAGATGTAGTCATTTTAGTGCGTTTTTCCCACCGTGTTTTATGTTTATATCATATTTTAGGGGTCACGGTTTCAAACTCCTGCTGAATTTCAGATGATCCGCGAGAGGGAGGTCGCCGAGGTTGCAGACGCACTCCAGCAGAGGGCGCAGGTGAGTCCAGTCTCCCCTCAGCGTTCCATCTGTATGGTCAGGATCGAGGCTGTGTGGAGCTAGAGGTTTCTCTTTCACAGCCTGTGTGTGTGGCCTCAGAGCACCAAGCCAACCTCAGCAATCTGCAGCAGCAGCGGCCCCAGTTGAAGTACGCTTTCCCATGTCAAGCACTGTCAACCTGATGGACTCCTGGACTGACTGAGAGATTGAGTGCCTGGCCGTGGAATGAGTTTTTTCGCCGTGATGGGAGACTCATTATCACTGGCACTCAATTACCATTTATCATTTACAGGAAAAGCCTCGGAGCAAGCACGAACAGTACAGGAATTGGACACTCGCTCTCACTGTCCTGTCCATCTTAAACACACACACGCACGCACGCACACACACACACACACACACACACACACACACACACACATACACACACACGCACACACTCACACATTGACACTCTCAATCACAAATACACCCATGCACACATACACTCACTCTCTCACACACACACACACACACACAGAGAAATTAGCACTTAAATGACCTGTCTGGTGAAATAATGGTTAAATTACAGCATTGCTCATACCAGAGCCATTCAGATGATCAAATAGTCTGGAATTGGAGTCATAAACTCATTCCCCTTGTGTGATTAGAAGAGATAATGGGGTCTCAGATTTGCCCTCCTCGCTCCCTTATATGTTTTTATTAACTGTCACTGTTGCGCTAACAACTTGATAACCCAGAAAGCCCTCGACACATTTCAACAGTCCTACTGTTCATGTTCGACTTCGCTCCCATCGGGCTCCGCAAGCCTCTGCCAAAGGGTGAGGTATATCTCAATATGCCTATTAGCCCAATCAAAAAGCAATCATGCTTATTTACTTAGTAATTACGATCTGTTTGAGTGGAACAGGAGTTCTCAGGGGGGTCGGTGAGAGTTGGGTGTTTGGCCTCCGGGGTGCTTGGAGTAGGAGGGGGGGTGGTGGTAAATATGAAAATAAACTGCAGCACAGGAAGGCCCTAATTAGTCTGTCGCTGTCAGTTTTTGCCTTCGTTTTTTGGCCCTGACACTTGCGGTCGTGAGTGTCAGATTTAATCTGGTGCCGGGGTCGCCACAGCCCCGAAGCTCCGACGAAGACATCCATCAGGAGAGCGGCCAGCCGCCCCGCGCGCAATAAAACACCTCACAGCAGTGTTTGGTTAGCTCCATCCCTCTCTCTCTCTCTGTCTCTCCATCTCTCTCTCGCTTCTTCTCTTTTTCTTTCAGAAACACACATAGACACACACATGCACACACATACATGCACGCACACACACACACACACACACAATCACACAGACACAAATGCGCACAATCTCGTTCCCATTTGCCTGCGCCAGTGTATAAACTTTCTTTTCTCTCCATCCATCCCTCTGCCCTCTCTCATTCCCATCTCCCTCATTCCATTTCTCACCCTACCTCCTTCCCTCTGTCACCTTATCTCCTTTGCACTCCGTCTCCCTCCCTCCATCCCTCCCTCCCCCTCTCTCTGTCTCTCTCTCTTCTATTCCTTTGTGCTCTCCCACTTTCCTCCCCACGCCCCCCCCCCACCCCCCCCACCGTCTAAGCCACACAGCTGCGTTGAACCTCACAAGCCTGGGCTGATAGATGATTTTTTATAACTCCTTCAAATTGGCTCATTATTTACGGACAACTCAGAGTGACACGAATTTCCTCCATCCAGGCACCTCGCAGACGTCTGCATTCATCCGACTCCACCACATATAATTGTCGGTGTTGGCCCGAGCCCGAGAGAGATGATGTAGGCCCCCGCTGCTGCCAATACTTTGTTTGCACGGAGCACACATTGATTCTCCATTAGCCCAAGAAGAGTCCGGGGCATCTATCTCTCCGCGCAGACAAGAGGCTCGTCGAGCCGCCATTTGCAGCTAACAAACAGACGACTATTTATCCTGCTTAAGTACGTATGCGTTTGGAGAAATTTGCCAGACTTCAATATCAATGCTTACGTGCCTGTATGGTATGTCGACAACCTAGCGCTACGCTCCGGTCGATGAAAAGTCAAGCACCAGTCGAGCCGTTTTACTTCAGCGGTTTCCGAGAGTAACTATCGAACGATGGCAGAAGCCCAGCACCCCCTGGGATATCAAACGAGCTATTTGGCTAGAAGATGTTTGTGATAATTGTGGGGGTTAAGAGAAATACAAGTGGGCCAATGTGGAGTGGCCCCTGGGGGTCAAGGGTGGATTGGCAGGGGGTGTGGGAGAGCCGTGCCCCTCTCCCTCTTCAG